>NW_016809527.1:399933-426777 GCF_001698545.2 Rhinopithecus bieti | reverse complement strand
TAATTTAATAATTATATTATATAGAACTATATTATATATAATTATATATTATTAATCATATATAATATAATTATATATAGAGAGAGGTATAAACATATATCTTACTTAAAGAATAGTTTTCACATCAGAAAAAATAGTTATCAGATAAAATAAAATATAGAAATAATATAAATGTGTATATAGGTATAGATGCAATTTTATACCACAGTCTACTATCAGAAATAGCCTCCTGAGGATGGCTGTTCTGGGCATTTCACTCCCATTTATTTTTATTGTTGGTTGGTTTTTTTTTTAGACAAGGTCTTGCTCTGTCTCCCAGGCTGGAGTGCAGTGGCATGATCCTGACTCACTGCAACCTCTGACTCCTGGGTTCAAGCGATTCTTCTGTCTCAGCCTCATGAGTAGCTGGTATTACAGTCGCATCCACCTCACCTGGCTTTTTTTTTTTTTTTTTTTTAATTTTAGTAGAGACGGGCTTTCACCAAAGTGGCCAGTCTGGTCTCGAACTCCTGACCTCAAGCAATTCGCCTGCCTTGGACTCACAAAGTGCTGGGATTACAGGGGTGGGTCACAGTGCCCGGCATCATTCTCATTCTAATAGAGATCCAGTGGCACTTACATAGCAATGTGCCACCAGATAACTGCTGCTGTTGCTTCATTTCTATAGTTCTCTGAAGCCGGAATAATGTTACCATCTCTAAAAGCTGGAATCTGGGAGTAGGGGTACACAGGTTGCTAAGTACCCCTTCTCCCAAAACCCTGAATGAGACAGCTGCTGAAACCACGGGAATGAGCAAGTCCCATGACACACATTGGCTTCCCAGCCTGTCCACGTATGGAAGGATCATACCGCCTAGCCGGTCAGGTGAAATGTGGTCTGGCCCACACTTAACAACCCTCACCAATAAAAATCTTTGCCAAATCATGGAATTAAACTTCTGCATCTATATAGATTTAATCACAATTGACATTCTTTACTTGTAAGTGTCTCTCCTGAATATGCAGATATCAAATAATAATGAAATGCATTAAAATAATGTTTCTCTCCAAAAACCCCCTGAGTGTATCACATTGTGGAATCTATATTTAAAATTCGTCTATAAGGCCACCTCCTTGGCTAATACACTGTTTACTCCAGCAGCAGTTTAACCGATATGTAATTGGAGCTTTTCTAGATTACTGATTTCTTATATAATTCAATTTGTTTAAAGTCTGTACTCTGTAAGATATTGATTTTGTAAAATTTACTGAGACTAATTTAATAATCCAGCATATGGTCTATCTTGGCGCACATCCCCTAAACACTAGAAAAGTTTCTATTCTGGGTAGTTTCTGGGTGTAATGTGGCAAAATTGTCAATTACATCAATAGATCTAAAGGTGTTATTTGTGTCTATATCTTTACCGATTTTTTTGTTTAGTTGTCTATTAATTATTGGAGAGGGGTATTATGATATTCAATTATGATTATGGATTTGTCTTTTTTGTCTTTAATTCTGTCAGTTTTGCTTCATGTCTTTTCAGTAAGGCACATATACATTTATGATGATTATGTCTTCCCAATGAATTGGCCATGTTTCAGTCTCGATTGTTGCTCTTTATACCTGGTTATACTCTTGGTTTTCATTTGGCAACAACCATAGTAATAATTGCTTCAGTAAGAATCACCTACGATTGCTAAAACAGGTAGGTGAAAGTTTAATGAGAACTAGGATATTTTCGTGTTGTCAAGCTATCTCTCGATAAGATACTTCTTAATGACAAAACAAAAATAGTAACCTTAGAGAAAAAACTTGGCAGGAAACACCTTAACCAAGTGATTAAAGTTAATGACCAGAAATAGGACAAATTGACACAGTTTTCTTCTGGATGTTTTGCAGTGAAAAAGACACAGTATTACTCCTAAGGTACTCCTGTCAAGAATGCATAATCTCAGGCTAATCATAAGGAAACATCATGTAGGCCTAATTTGAGGAATATTCTACCAGAGAAGGCCTGTGATTTCCCAAAACCTCAAGGCCATGAAAGACAGGCTGAGGAACCATTCCACAACAGAGGAAAATACAGGGGCATGACAACTAAGAGAAACGTTTAATCTGGGATGAAATTCTGAACTAAAAGAATTATTTTCCTATAAAAGACCTTAATGATACAACTGGGAAAATTAAATGGGATCTGTAGATTAGATACTACTATATTATCAGTGTTAATTTCCTGATTTTGATTTTTGTATTGGTGTTTACGTAAGAATGTCCTGGTTTTTCAGAAACACATAATGAAATATTTAAGCATGAAAAGGAATTATGTATGCAGCATATTCTTAAATGGCACAGAAAAAAATCTGCCGGTGTGTGTGTGTGTTTGCGTGTGTGTGTATGTGTGTCTGTATGTGCACAGATCTACACACAGATAAAGATAGAAAGAGAGAGGGAATTGGAGGGAGGCAGAGATATGCAGTGAGAAATGTGGAGAAACGCGGTAAATGTTAATATTTGGTGAACCTGAGTAGACAGCATATGAAAATTATTGCAAGTCTTTTGCAGCTTTTCTGTGTATTTGGAATATTTTAAAAATAACGTTAACTACTCTTGTCTTAAAGTCAATTTTGTCTGATATTAATATAGTTATTCAGCTTTGTTAATCTTATTGTTCACATGGTATTTTTTGTTTGGTTTGGTTTTGAGATGGAATCTCGCTCTCTCACCCTGGCTGGAGGGCAGTGGTGTGATCTCGACTCACTGCAACCTCTACCTCCTGGGTTCAAGCGATTCTCCTGACTCAGCCTCCTGAGTAGCTGGGATTGCAGGCACGCACCACCATGCCTAGCTAGTTTTTTTTATTTTATTGTATTTTTAATAGAGACAGAGTTCCACCATGTTGGTCAGGCTGGTCTTGAACTCCTGACCTCATGATCCGCCCACCTCAGCCTCCCAAAGTGCTGGGATTATAGGCATGAGCCAGCGTGCCCAACCCACATGGTATTTTTAATTCCATCCTTTCACTTTCAAACTGTTGCTTCATATTTAAAGTACATGCAGTGACATTGCATCTTACTGGTTTTTTTTTTCTCTTAATCTGTCTTAACCTTTTAATTGTAGGGTTGAGTTTATTTAGATTTAATATTATTATTCATATAGTTGGTTTTAGGTCTACAATTTTCTTATTATTCTGCAGTTTGTCTTTCTGTCTTCATTTGGGTTAATCAAATATTTTCCAGCATTTCATTTTAATTCGTCTATTGGCTTTTCAGCTGTACTTCATATTTTTTTTAATGGTTGCCTTAGCGATTCCAATGTGCATCCCTGTTATTACAGACTACTTAGAGTTAATGCCAGTATTTCTATTTCTAGAAAGTAAAAGAGCTTTGCAACCTTACAGTTCTATTTGCCATCCGCTTCTTTATGGTGTCATGTCTTCTATATCTGCAATATATACACAATGTTGTAATTTTTGCTCTAATCAAGTACATTTTAAGTAAAATAATAAAATATAAAAATACATTTTATATTTATTCCTATGCTTACCACTTCTGGTGCTTTTATTTTTTTAACTTTTGTATTAAGTTCAGGGGTACAAGTGCAGGTTTGTTACATAGGTAAACTTGTGTTTTGGGGGTTTGTTGTACAGATTATTTCATCACTCAGGAATTAAGCCTAGTACCCCATTAGTTATTTTTCCTGATCTTCTCCCTCCTTCCACTCTCTATTCTCCAAAAGGCTTCAGTGTGTGTTATGCCCCTTTATGTCTCCATGTGTTCTTGTCATTTAGCTTCCACTTACAAGTGAGAACACAAAGACTTAAGTGTAAAACCCAAAACTATAAAAATCCTGGAAGATGATCTAGGCAATACCATTCAGGACATAAGTGCAAGCAAAGATTTCATGACGAAGACACCAAAAGAAATTGCAACAAAAGCAAAAATTGACAAATGGGATCTAGTTAAATTAAAGAGCTTCTGCACAGCTAAATAAACTATCAATAGAGCAAACAGACAACCTACAGAGTGGGAAAAAATTTTTGCAAACCATGTATCTGACAAAGGTCTAATATCCAGCATCTGTAAGGAACTTAAACAAATTTACAAGAAAAAAAAACAAACAATCCTATTAAAAAGTGGGCAAAGCCACTTTTCAAAAGAAAACATACATGTGACCAACAATCATATAAAAAAAAAGTTCAACATCACTGTTCACTGGAGAAATACAAATCAAACCCACAATGAGATACTATCTAACACCAGTTTGAATGGCTATTCTTAAAAAGTTAAACAATTACATATATTGGCGAGGTTGTGGAGAAAAAGGAATGCTTATACACTGTTGGTGTGAGTATAAATTAGTTCAGTCATTGTGGAAAGCAGTGTGGTGATTCCTCTAGTGCTTGTGATTATCCTTCTGCAGACCTGTGAATACCTTTTAGCATGAAGAATTACCTTCTGTATTTCCTATAATTCCAGTCTTTTGGAGAAAATTTTCTTATTTTACAAATCTAAAATGTTTTGATTTGCATTTATTTGTCTATGAATATTTTGTTGGATATGGAATTCTAGGTTGACAGATTTTTGTATCCCCACCCCATAGTACTTAAAAATGTCATTTACTTTTCTTCTATCACCCATTGATTTTAACAAGAAATCAGCCATCACATACCATTGTTTTACTGATGTAAGGTATCATTTCCTTTGGCTTTATTCAATATTTTTTTCTAATTTTTGATTGACTATGATGTCTGTAAGTATAATTGTGTTTGTTTTTCTCTTTCTTGAAGCTCACTACTGATGTTCTTGGACATGTAAATTTTGCTTTCTACAAAATTTTTGGAGAATTTTATCATTATTTCTTTAATTATTTTTCTGTCCTCATTATCTGTCTCCTCTGTTTTTTGGACTCCAGTTATATGGATATTGTAGAGCTTGATACTGTCCCACAAGTTATTGAGGCTTTACTATATATTTTTTTCAACCTTTTATTTTCTCTGTACTTCATTTTGAATTGCTTCTTTTATTATACCTTCATATTCACTGATCTCTTTGTCTGCTGTCTTTAATTTGCTATTGAGTAAAATCAGTTAATTTTTCATTTTGGATATTATATTTTTCATTTCTGAAACTTCAGTTTGGTGTTTATAGTTTTTGTTAGTGTGCTATAGATTAACTTATTATGAACATACATTCCTTAAAGTCCTCGAGCATATTTATAATAACTTTTTTAAGATAACTTTTTGCTAATCTCTATACCTGGGTTATCTCAGGGTCAGTTTACTGATTTGTGGCCACATTTTTTAGCCTCCTTACATGTCTAGGTAGAGTATCATTATTATTATTACTATAGTATGCTGGACATTATGGATGCTACATTATTGAGACTCTGGATTTTCTCGGCCTCCTTTAGAGTATTATAGGTTTTTTCATTTACAGACAAGTAATTTATTATAGAAAAAGTCATTGTCAGCATCCCTGTGAGATTGCCTCCCATCATTTGCTTGAACACCTCTTGCAATGGGGAGCTCACTACCTCCTTAAAGAGACCTAAATCACTATTTGATGACTCCATTAAAAAGGTATTTTTTTTGTGTTTAATCATAATGTGCTCTTTTTAATTTCACCAGACATGTCTGTTGCCTTTAAAAAAATGAAAGTACTTCTTATATCTAAAACAGTGATCATCTTTCCCATCCCTCATTTTGTAGCTTTTCATTTAGTCAACTGCTTTCCAGTTTCTTTTTTTAACAGAAATTTCATAGAAAAACTTTTGAATATTGTTCAACCCCTGAAATTGTGTGCCAAATTGAGATTGTTTACATACATGTGAGAAATTTTCTGGGAGAGGCTTTCACAACTTTCATCAGATTCTCAAAAACCTCAGTGTAGTCTAGAACTTCATAGAATGAAGTTATTCGAATCTTCTCTCATCTTTGGATTATTTGAGACACTATACATAGAACTTAAGAGAAAAGACTCTGGAGCCAAACTGTCTGGCTTCAAATCCAGCTCTGCTATGTGTCTTTAGACAAATTACGTAACTTCTCTGTGCCTTAGTTTTCACACCTAAAATACTAATAATATTAACTACCTACTAATTGGACTGCTGTGAGGATTAAATAAATGGACATGTGTAAAACTAATTAGTAGTTCCTGGCATATAGTGTTTCATGAAGATCTATTATTATAGAATTAAAATTTCTTTTGGAAACCTTCTGCAGTATCAAGATAAGTGGACTGATCATGATCTACTTAACATGAAATTATTTTTTCAATTGCTATGGAGAACAAGTGGATGATACACATTTTAAGGAGAAATCTGGGGTGATAGCTGGGATGGGGGAAAGGAGTGGGGTAGAGGCAGAAGGGGCAGGTGTTGAAAAACTCCCTATAACCTGTAAAAGACAAAGATCAGAACAGAGCTTGACCCACTGTGGGTCCCAAACTGACTACGTCAGAATCATCTGGGAAGCATTTAAAAACTTTGTATTTCAGAGTCCCATCTCAGTCCCACTAAATTAGAATCACTAGGATGGGCCCCTGGGAAACTGAATTTTTAAACAAGCTTTCTCTTCCATTACCCATCCCTCATGATTCTGAAACACCCTAGTGGCACATGCCCATGAAGCAGTGTTTGGAGGACTGTAGGCAAATGATTCCTAAGGGCCGTGTCAGCATGAGAGTGGATGCTTCTAGGTAAAGGCAGTGATTAGCAGCTCCTTTGTTTTACTGATAAGTGCAGGAAGAATGAGAAAGAAAAAGTGACTGGATTCTATTCACTCAAAAAATGGAAAGGTCAGTCCAAAAGCTCATGTCTACTGACTTCACAGCAGGTGCTTTCAGTGACACACAATTTTATCTAATGATTGTTTCAGTTGACCCAGAGGCTAGGTTTCTATCATCTGCCAAATGATCCGTCTTGATTTTCTGCTTTATGAGAGTCATTATTATCTCAGTTTATCTCTCTCTAAAATTGGTACAGTCCTGACCTCAAAAAATTAAGATGCTGTGAAGTTTAATTAATGTCTTCCGAGTCCCCAGATGCCTTAGATAAAAGGTGCTGTGTTGACACAAAGTATTAGGATTATTATAGTTTACCAGTTGTCAGGGCCAGATCACTTGCTGGGCTGTGCATTGTGTCACATCTGAAAGAACAAGACAGAAATGCTAACATATCAGCTGCTGCCTGGAAATCCAACCTGACCTTGAGCTTGCCCATTCCTCATATTCCTTATACCTGAGCATGAAACCTGTGTCATACCAACGGAGGGACGTGCAGCTTTCTAAAGCTCCTTGAGAAAGCTTGTTGGGAAGCAAAGGGATAAAAATAAAAGAGCTTCAGCTGGAGGGACAAAAGAGTATGGGTTTGGATCCTGGTCTCCCGCTCAGTAACTGAGTAACTACCAGGAATTCTTCACCTCCTCTTGATGTAATGAAGATAATGCCTAACTTTGACAGGTTACTTTAGGTGTGTAAATAAGATAATGTATGCAAACCACTTCAGGTAGCATGTAATGCTGATTAAAGGCTGCCTGCGTGATGGATTCTAGAGGAAGAAACGGATGTAAAGATATCAGGAGAGAAAATAATAATAAAAGAGAAGAGTGGAATCCCAGACCATAGCCATTCTGTAAAGCTTATATAGCTATATTGAGGCAATCAAGAAAATACTGTTAAGCTGATATTTTCAGACAAAATCAAGGCAGGTAGAAGTTGATAAAGTTATTCTATTCTTATATCAACCCTGATAGATGACTTTTACTGTCTTCATTTTACTGATGTGGTAATTGAAGTTCATAGACAGACTTGAGGTCACAGAAGTCAGGAATGGTAGAGACGTGCTATGACCTGCATTCTTTCTGCTACATGACAGCTGCCTCTCACTCATATCCACATAGTGGACACAATGTGTGTGATTCATGGTCATATGTTTGTTTTGATTTTATCATGATTTAGTATTTGACAAAGTTACTTTTGCAAATCTTAAGAAATAAAACAAACTTAAGGGGTTTACATGATTTAGTATTTGACAAAGTTACTTTTGCAAATCTTAAGAAATAAAACAAACTTAAGGGGTCATTTTAACATCTCCATATTAATTTTACTTTTTTCTTCTCTGACAACTCTGCAAGGGAAACAGAATGGACATCATTTTTCCCATTTTACTCAACTGGAAACTGAGTCCCAGAGAGCATGAAGACCCAGGGAATTATCAATTAGCATAATTTATACAGAGATCAAACGTCTCTAGGGAGCTTACATACATTTTGCTTTCCTATTTTGTTCCTAATCATATCATAAAATGAAATCAGCATTTCCTAAGGATTATTAGGCAGGGTATACATGTGAAAACAAACTCTCCTTTTTATCTCCCAAGAGTGGAAGCAGTCACCTTCTGCCTAAACTGAAAGAGGCTCTAGGAAATAAACACTTTCCCTCAGCACAGGCAAGAGAGCTCCCAAGTGGGATATTTCGTGCTCAAGACATTCAGGCCTCAGTTCCCCCTGTCCCCCTGCTGTGTCCCTGAGCAGTAGTAACACACTACCTGCCGTGGTGAATAACAGCCTTCTTCACTGTGTCCCTCAGGGTGGAAATGATCCAAGGAACCCTCAGAGGGCTTGCTCCTGCAGGGTAGTTGCAGCTGAGCCTGAGACATGGCAAGGTTCACTGAGGGCCGGGGTTTTATTCTGCTTTTGTTCCCATCCTGATTAATATCACAGCTAATGACTCTCCAGACTTGGTGATATATGATGCTCCATTGAGGACAGAAAAAAATTTGAGCTTTTACTAATTAAGTAGAACATCTTCATATGCTGAAAGGTTTTGCAAACAAATGTAACTCACACAGAATTATGTTGGCAGGAGAGTCCCATGGAAAAAACTTTTAAGACCAGGGAGCAGTGAAACGAAGACCTAGTATAGAAGAGAGGGAGGGAGACTTTTTTCTAAGGCGGAGGTAAAAAGTTAACAACACGTGTATATTTAGAGAGAGAAAAAGAGACACACAAAGGAAACGCATAGCTTAACATAAAGGGATAAAAGGCAAAGTAAAAATCTCTACAAAGTCTGATATATATTAACGGCACACTTGATTATTTTAGTGAGTGGACTCATAGAGGTATTCAATAATATTCTGCTGACATTTTGAATACTTATGTCATATAAAGATGCCTGCTAAACTTCTGTTTGTTCAACAAATGTTTATATCGAGCATCTTCTTTATATAAGGTACTGTGCTAGAACCTGGAGATACAATGATAAGCCAAACAAACGCAAAACTTCGTCACTGAAGTCTAATTAGAAACACATTGATTAAGCGGAAGAATAGAAATAAATAATTCTGAGGTTGCAGTTACAGTGATGGATAGATGTATGGGTTTAGAAAGACATGTCCAACAGCTAAGTTCAATTCAAGTGTAATATAAGAAGGAAAGTATAACATAACACGAAATCTGTTTTTCTCTATACAATTTTAAGGTTCAGATAAGTAGAAGATTGATCAAATTCATTAGAAATGTACCTATTACATCCATTTTAAGCAAATTAAACATTTTTGTTTAGAAATTATGTAATTGTGGAACAGCTCAAACACGTAGAAATGCATGAAACATGATATTTGAAATGGCCATTCGTCACTGACTACCATAATTTGGGCTATAATCTGTATATTCACATCTTCCTGAAATTCATATGTTGAAATCTCAACACCAAAGGTAATAGGATTAGGAGGTAGAGTAATAGAATTAGGATGTGGAGTCTTTCAAGGTGATTAGTTTATGAAGGTAGAGAGCCCTCATGAACAGGATTAGTGCCCTTGTGAAAGAGGCCCCAGAGAACTCACCTGATCTGCCACCCACATGAGGACACAGCTTACAGGCCTCATGGATGAGGAAACAGGATTTCACCAGATACTGAATCTACTGGTGGCTTGATCATGGACTTCTCAGCCTCCAGGACTAAGAAAAATGGTTTTTTTGTCATTTATAAGCTACCAGCCTCCAATATTTTGTTATAGCAGTCCAAACAAAGACATTTCATAATTCTAAATTTCAATCACTTAGAAAAAAGAAAGAGGAAAACTGAGAGCCTTATATCAATCAGATACCTTACTTGCATTATTTAATCTTTACAATCTCAAGATGCGAATATCACACCCTTTGTACAGATGAGATAACTGAGACTCCAAAGGTTAAGAAACTTTTCCAAGCGTGAACATAATAAGTAGTATAGTAAATAAAATTCCGACTGGGCACGGTGGCTCACGTCTGTAATCCCAGTACTTTAGGAAGTCAAAGTGGGTGGATCGCCTGAGGTCAGGACTTCGAGACCATCCTGGCCAACATGGAAAACCCCATCTCTACTAAAATACAAAATTATCCTGCTATGGTGGCGGGCACCTGTAATTCCAGCTACTTGGGAGGCTGAGGCAGGAGAATAGCTTGAACACGGGAGGTGGAAGTTGCAGTAAGCCGAGATCATGCCACTGCACTCCAGCCTGGGCAACCATGTGAGTCTCCTTCTCNTGGGCACGGTGGCTCACGTCTGTAATCCCAGTACTTTAGGAAGTCAAAGTGGGTGGATCGCCTGAGGTCAGGACTTCGAGACCATCCTGGCCAACATGGAAAAACCCCATCTCTACTAAAAATACAAAAATTATCCTGCTATGGTGGCGGGCACCTGTAATTCCAGCTACTTGGGAGGCTGAGGCAGGAGAATAGCTTGAACACGGGAGGTGGAAGTTGCAGTAAGCCGAGATCATGCCACTGCACTCCAGCCTGGGCAACCATGTGAGACTCCATCTCAAAAAAAAAAAAAAAAAATTCCTACCTAGAGTTTGTTAATTTCATGCTCTTTCAGAAATGGCACACTGCTCTAGAGTAAAGGGCAGAGAAAGAATAAAGAATGTTCAACCCTGATATTTGGAAACAGGACACCAGAATGCTTTCACTTTCTCTTCTATCTTGCTTCCCCTCTTCTCATTTTATGGGCTAGGCGATTAGGAGACTTATTTCTGTTCTTTATGGATTATTCACATATTCACTCCCACTTCATCTCAGGCCTAAGGAACGTTGGCAGAAAAAGCAGCACACCTGTTCCTCCTTTTCCACTTCTTCCCTTCCTGTTCACATCAGCATCTGAAGCTGCCATCCTTTGTTAACTCATTGCCATGATCCCTCACTGAAGGCAATATGCTGCCAACTCACGGGTGTTGCTATGGTGACTATGATGTCATAAGGTGATGCTACGTGTTTGGGTGAGTGCAAGGATGAATTTTTTCTTAATCTAAGATATTAACTTCACAAATATAGAATGCTAGATATTAAAGTAGAAAGGAAACTGGGTTTTGCAGAAACCCAACATTAGTGTCTATTTTTCTTCTGAGTAATCAAGTTGGACTCAACAACCTCCATATGGTCTTTGCCTACTCTAAGATTTTGTAATTATGGAAGTTGATGAATAATTACTTCTCTCAGACAGAAGCAGCCTCACTGGCCTAAGGTTGCAAGGGTTATGATTTAAATAGGATTCTCCGTTGAAGAGCAAGATTGTCTTCCGGAAAATCTTTAAGATCTGGGCTCACTTCCACATAGCATCCGCGAGGTCTTTCTTCCTCCTAGCCTCAGTTCTACCATCTGTTAAATATAAATGAAAGCGTCTAGTCTCAGGGAGCTACTGTAAAGACTGCATGAGAAAACATGGTCAAAGCACTTAGCACATAGTGGCTCTACATCAATGTTATTTTCTTTGCTTTAAATTCATTCAAGGCTATGTTACTTCACAGCATGAACTCAAGCAAGTCATTCAACTTCTTTTAGGCATAACTATTTTATTATCGTTTATAAAAATGAGGAAAGTTGGAGAAAATAAAGATAGAGGAAGTACAAAAGATGAAAAAAAGAGAGTTATAATATTAAAGTCCTTCTGATTCTAGAGTTCACAATCTAGAATCTAAGGCAAATGATTCCAGGAAAAGAATAAATATATGTGTGTGTATTGTTCCTTTTAATTATGCAAACAAATCCAATTATTGCCAAATACAACAACTGATACATGAAGTAAAATACTTGTCTTCTTAGTGAGTATTGATGAGTAGGATAATGCCCAGAAAAGGTGACTAGGAACTTCAAACCTACTAGAATTGTTGGTTGGATTGCGGATGTTGAAATTGATGGGAGAGAAGTTCCAGGGAGAGGCATGATACTCATTCTCAACTCTTTGAAGGCATTTTATATCCTAAAGGTAAAAGACTTGCTTCATTTGGCCACAGAAGTTAGGAAAAGTGCCTCTGGATGAAAGTTAAAGATTATGAACTTTCGGTAGAAATTTCTTATGATCAGACTTCCAGCAGTTGAATATGAAAAATTCAGAGAGGCTGAATTCTCCATTGCTGGAAATGTCTTTTTCAAGGTTAAGAAACATGTTGAGGTGTTTTGAGGGACCTAATGCATTAGATAAAAGTGTACATGGCAGGAAGAAAGGTTAGGAAGCAGTGAACCAGAGACCTTCAAGACCAGTAGTCGATTATCTGATCTTAGGAGAACATTTTACTATGAATACATTGCATTTGTCTCAGGCAACAAACTTGGAATTGATACATACACCATACATGCTTGCAGTGGAAATTGCTGTATAAATGCATGTTTGTTTCCCTCCGGCTTCAATTCAACTGCTAATGTCTTACATTTTGGGGGGCATCTTTAAGAGATCAAATCTCTGGTTGACTATGAGAGATGGTTATTTATGAATGATGTAAGGGATAGTCAAGGAAGCAGTTGGACGATGCAAAAGTGAAAAATAGTTCATCTTTGATTAAAAGTAGTTCCACACAAATTCAGTAACTAGCCATGAACATGTAAGTCTCAGTCTGTGACTACCTCAAAGTATTCTGGTGATACCGGAGGCTAAACAAGGGACATAAAATAAAGTCATTCTAAAAAGAAACATCACAAATATCTTAGTCTAGAGGGGTGGGCCTTATAAAGGGGGTTGATATGGTTTGGTTGTGTCCCCACCCAAATCTCATCTTGAATTGTAGTTCCCATAATCCCCATGTGTTGTGGGAGGTACCCAGTGGGAGGTAACTGAATCATGGAGGAAGATTCCCCCATATTGTTCTCATCATAGTGAGTAAGTCTCACAAGATCTGATGGTTTTATAAACAGCAGCTCCTCTGCACAAGCTCTCTTGTCTGCCACCATGTAAGATGTGCCTTTGCTTCTCTTTTGCCTTCCACCACGATTGTGAGACCTCCCCAGCCATGTGGAACAGTGAGGCAATTAAATCTCTTTCCTTTATAAACTACCCAGTCTCAGGTATGTCTTTATTAGCAGCATGAGAACAGATGAATGCAGGGGTTCAGGGTAGAGAGTAATATTGGCCAAATGTGGTTGAATGGGAATTTTATGCACCATCAGTCATAGCCTTGCTCATCTGTGAAATGCCATAATGTGTTTTAAAATTTTATGAATAGTTATTACAAAAATAAGCACACTATTAAGGTGATCTCCTTGAACTATAGGTCAGAAAAATACTGGTGGGCAAATAAAAGATAAGCGTTTCAGGGTATTAGAAGGTCTGTTGTGATGATTCCATTTTGGGGGTGATTTATTCATTTCAGGCTTCCTCTCTGTCAGGTGCATGTGTGACTTCAAGGATTAAAATTGCAGGCTGTCAACAATTCAATGCTTCATCACGTATATGGCCTTGGGCAAATTTTTCTCTCCTTTTGGCTTCAGTTTCTTCTTCTGGCCATGACCAGGTTGATCACCATCTAGCAGGGAGCGTGAAACGGAAGCCAGAAGCAAATATTCCTTATCCCAAGATCAATGACCACAACCTTTTACTCCATGACCATTTTCACTGGTTCTCTATCTTCTATGAATCTCCCTAGATTTAAGACCCCTGCTTCTTTCATCTCCTTTCACCAAAGCTTGCAATGCCCTAAGGCCAGATTGTTGATGCTCGCTATTTCTTCATTCACTTAACAAACATGTGCCAACAATCATTGAGCTAGGCTGGCCAACTTTTTCTGGAAAGGGCCAGGTAGTAAATGTTTTAGGTTTTGTAGGCCTATGGTCTCTGCATCTACTACTCAGTTCTGCCATTGTAGGGCAAAAGCAGCCACAGACAATGCATAAACCAATGGGAATGGCTGTGTTCCAATAAAACTTTATTTTCAAAAACAGGCAGAGGGCCAGATTTGTGCCATGTGTTATAGTTGAATCCCTAAGTTAGATGCTGAGCATTCTATGTTGAATAAAATCTGGTATTTGACATCTGAGTTCAAACTGTCTAGCCCATTCCCTTTTGTATTATCTATAGCTGCTTTTATGCAACATTGGCAGAGCTGAGTAGTTATGACAAAGGTCTTATGGCCCACAATGCCTACAATATTTATTATCTTGTCTCTTGCAGAAAAATAGTTTGCCAACTTCTGGTTTAGAGTACTAGAAGTGTTACTATTGGATAATAATTAAGAATAAGGAATTAAGAATGAGACAGATACTGTTTCAAATTCAATAAAATGCTATTAAAATAACAAAATAACCATGTGTCAACTATGTGATAAGCATTTTACTAATAATTTCAAAATTTCATTTAATGTGCTAATCACAGCAATTATATAACATAATTATTGTTGTACTCAATTTACAAATGCAGAGATAGTTTACCTGAGTCACATACCAATTAGAATGTAAGAATTCAAACCCAGCTCAATGTGTCTCCAAAGCTCAAGCTTAATTAATTTGGATCAGGAAGGATGAATAGGGAATTTGCCAAGCTGAGGGAGAGCATCTGAGGCAGAGAAAACAGTCCCTGCAAATGTGCTGAGGCATGAACGCATGTTCAAGATGCAGGAAGGAGCGTTGGAATGCAGGGGGAGACTAGACTAGGAAGGGCAATGGGCTGGGTAATGGAGGCTGGAATGCCAGGAGTGAGTTTGTCCTTGCAGTTTCCTTAGCCGGACTGGCTGGTGTCGATAAGCTACTTAGTGATGATAGAGAGTATTAAAGCCCTGGGACATGGATTTCTCCCACGTATGAAACTTTTCTTGTTGCATTATGACACTCTCTAGGAGGTCAAAGGTGACTCTTTATGGCATAACCATCCCTAGCTTATTGTTTAGATCCTTATCCTTTATTGGAGAGAAGAGTGCCTCATCCTACTCAGGATGCTGCTCGTACACAGTTGCTCAATTCTGAAATGTACTCAGAACAATTAAACAGACAACATATTAGCTTGCAGGAGATATAATGGGATTGGAGGCCTGGCTCATTTCAGATATTGCAGATGTTATGTTATTTTAAAAGAGGCACAGGAATGCTATAGGACACTCACTTCCAGGGTAAGGTCAAGTGCTCCAAAATGTCATAGCTCTGAGCTTCTGTTCACCAACCAGAACAGTCAACATTAGATATGACCAGTTTGCATTTTTCATGCTGTCCAGCTATAAAAGGAATGGTCTTCTTTGGGTCACAGAACTGGTGGAATGCTGGCTTTGTGCCAGGAAGGTTGTGTAATTTGGGTTCTACATGGTTCAGAGTAGTGAGTTGCACTGGTCAAATGATCTGAATATGACTGAGGAACCATTTGACTGCCCAGATAAAATCTGCTTCGAGACTTTGGCTGGACAAAGAGAGAACTATATCCTATTCTGAAAATTATGTTTAGTGAAAGAATTGGGCATTTACAACAGAGGGATTTTCAATATTTAGAGATGCAAGGAAAGGCAGATCTCAACTCAAAATATGGAAACACATTCTATGAATTAGAAATGATAGTGAAATAATTTTAATCAGATGATATTTGAGAGCTTGCTCATCATTTCTCCTCCTCCACAAAATGTTAAGACACAGGGCCATAAGTATGTATGCATAGGAATCTAAGGAAGTGTAGCTCAAAAAGAGTTCTAAAGGTACAAAATGGATTTAAAGTCCTGCTTTATGTTAACATCCTATGCAAACTTTGCATTAAATTGAACAATATGTCTTTTTGTTTTAATGTAGCCTTTGGAATACTTATTATCCTGTAACATTGATTCTTGGCACACCCCTGGAGATATAGATGCTGCAATCTGAAAAGGAGCAACTGATATCATGTAATAATTAAGATAATAACATCTCAGAGTTGAAATAGACTCTTGGAATCACCCTTTCTGATTACTATCCAGTACAGATATTTGTGTAGTAGGGTAATTTAAGGTCATCTGATGTCTCTTGTAATTCCGAGAGTCTATGAGTTCAGACTTCAATGAATCCCTACATCAATATATTCCCAATAAGCTGATGTTCTCACCTCTTACACGTTTCAAATATTTTATATTAATAGTACTATACACACATATGTACACACCTGCATATCATGTTTCATCAAAAGACAAACCTTTAGATTATAGGCTTTGAATCAGGGAGATCTGGTTTCAAATTCTAGTCCTATAGAGTTGGTTAGCACTGCGATTTTAGATACGTTTCTTAATTCTGCTTAGCCTCAGTTTCTTTATTGTGGAGTGGGAATAAAAACACCTTCCTCCCAGAGTTGGTGTATGTACTAAGAGGTAAGGAACATAAACATTTTACCACAGTGCCTAGAATATACAATCTGTACAGCAAATGAAAGCTAGAGTTTGTGTGTGCAGGCAGGGAAGTGGGTGTGTGAGTGTGTATGTGCCTGCATGCATACCAAAGCCTGTTTATGTGTGTGCTGTTTCTTATGATGGTGGGTAAAAAAAAAAAGATACACTTAATAAAAATGTGTGGACTTGAGCAGAGTTGAGTCACAGTTTGGGGATAGAGGGGTTTATGGATTCCAAGCCTAACATGTAAACTGAAAGAACAGTCCACTGAAAACATTTGTTCCTTTACTTCTTGGCTCCAGAAAGCTCCTGACACATAAAAAATTCTGGAATTCAGTTCTGTAAAACTGAGAGTCTGAATTTCTTCTTCTATGCTCAGACATATGCACTGCATGCCCAGACACAACAGATGGCCAGCTCTTTGCACACAAACCAGTTTTGTAGAAAGGCACTGGGCATAACAGGGAAGACAGAATCTCTCCACCAACATTACTCTCTTTGAATTGAAGAATACACCTCTGTTGCTTCTCTTCATTGACAATGAGGAATTAACTGGACTTTTGGGATACCCTCTAAACCAAGAATTACCGATGGATAGCACTGATGTCGTTCAGTTTCTTCATTAAAACTTCTGCTCCCTAGCTCTAAATGTGAGCTTCAGATCAAGAAGACAGAGCTAATTATTTATTTTTCACTGGGAGAAGGATGGTGCCCACAAGGTAGGGAATTTCAAAAGTCCTTTATCCACTCTAGGCAAAGGGAACTTCAAGTCATTGAGTTCAACTCCCTGGAAAAGCACTGTCTCTGGGCAGCTCACAGCAGGTACTCAGTCATCAAAGTACTGGAAAAAATCTGTACTCCACATAAATTTGATGATATGCATTAATAAGAGCTGTGTTATATACAGTGAATTACATAAAAAATACAACTCTATTTATAAAATCTTTTTCGGGATCCTGGAGCAAGATGGCTGAATAGGAGCAGCTCCAGCCTCCAGCTCCCAGTGCGAGGGACACACAGGATGGGTGATTTCTGCATTTTCAACTGAAGTACCGGGTTCATCTCACTGGGGAGTGCCGGACAATCAGTGCTGGTCAGCTGGTGCAGCCCGACCAGTGAGAGCTGAAGCAGAGCGAGGCATCGCCTCACCTGGGAAGTGCAAGGGGAAGGGAATCCCTTTTCCTAGCCAAGGGAAACTGAGACACACAACACCTGGAAAATCGGGTAACTCCCACCCTAATACTGCGCTTTACCAAGGGTCTTAGCAAACGGCACACCAAGAGATTATATCCCACACCTGGATGGGAGGGTCCCACACCCACAGAGCCTCCCTTATTGCAGCAGTCTGAGATCTAACTGCAAGGCAGCGGCGAGGCTGGGGGAGGGGTACCTGCCATTGCTGAGGCTTAAGTAGGTAAACAAAGCCACCAGGAAGCTCGAACTGGTTGGAGCCCACCACAGCTCAAGGGGGCCTGCCTGTCTCTGTAGACTCCATCTCTGGGGATAGGGCATAGCTAAACAAAAGCAGCAGAAACCTCGGCAGAGGTAAATGACCCTGTCTGACAGCTTTGAAGAGAGCAGTGGATTTCCCAGCACAGAGGTTGAGATCTGAGAATGGACAGACTGCCGGCTCAAGTGGGTCCCAGACCCCTGAGTAGCCTAACTGGGAGATATCCCCCACTAGGTGAAGACCGACACCTCACACCTCACAAGGCGGGGTACACCCCTGAGACGAAGCTTCCAGAGCAAGAATCAGACAGCAACACTGGCTGTTCAGCAATATTCTATCTTCTGCAGCCTCTGCTGCTGATACCCAGGCAAACAGGGTCTGGAGTGGACCTCAAGCAATCTCCAACAGACCTGCAGCTGAGGGTCCTGACTGTTAGAAGGAAAACTAACAAGCAGAAAGGACACCCACACTAAAACCCCATCAGTTCATCACCGTCATCAAAGAACAAAGGCAGATAAAACCACAAAGATTGGAAAAAAGCAGGGCAGAAAATCTGGAAATTCAAAAAATCAGAGCATATCTCCCCATCCAAAGGAACGCAGCTCATCACCAGCAACGGATCAAAGCTGGATGGAGAATGACTTTGATGAGTTGAGAGAAGAAGGCTTCAGTCGATCAAACTTCTCAGAGCTAAAGGAGGAACTATGTAACCAGCGCAAAGAAACTAAAAATCTTGAAAAAAGAATGAAAGAATGGATAACTAGAATAATCAATGCAAAGAAGGTCATAAATGAACCGACAGAGATAAAAACCATGGCATGAGAAATACGTGACAAATGCACAAGCTTCAGTAACTGACTCGATCAACTGGAAGAAACAGTGTCAATGATTGAAGATCAAATGAATGAAACGAAGCAAGAAGAGAAGTCTAGAGAAAAAAGAGGAAAAAAACATGAACAAAGCCTCCAAGAAATATGGGATTATGTGAAAAGACCAAATCGATGTCTGATTGGTGTGCCTGAAAGTGAGGGGGAAAATGGAACCAAGTTGGAAAACATTTTTCAGGATATCATCTAGGAGAACTTCCCCAACCAGATAAGGCAGGCCAACATTCAAATTCAGGAAATACAGAGAACACCACAAAGATACTCCTCAAGAAGAGCAACTCTAAGACACATAATTGTCAGATTCACCAAAATTGAAAGGAAGGAAAAAATGTTAAGGGCAGACAGAGAGAAAGGTCAGGTTACCCACAAAGGGAAGCCCATCAGACTAACAGCAGATGTCTCGGCAGAAACTCTCCAAGCTAGAAGAGAGTGGGGGCCAATATTCGATATTCTTAAAGAAAAGAATTTTCAACCCAGAATTTCATATCCAGCCAAACTAAGTTTCATCAGTGAAGGAGAAATAAAATCCTTTACAGACAAGCAAATGCTTAGAGATTGTGTCACTACCAGGCCTGCCCTACAAGAGGCCCTGAAGGAAGCACTAAACATGGAAAGGAACAACCGGTACCAGCCATTGCAAAAACATGCCAAAATGTAAAGATCANTGCTTTTTTTTTTTTTTTCCCCAAGATGTTCCTTTTCCAAATTGAACAGATGGGGTCCTGTTTTTCACTTTGGCAGTTTTGAGACCCTTGGGAATTTCAAGGCATTTGTATATATGTGAATCCTTGTTATATGCGTGTTTATTACTTAAGTTCAGTTAGTTATGATTGTGCTAATGTCTTCATTACACAAAAATATTCAATAAAATTATTGTTATAAAATTAACCTCTGTCTGCCGGGTGTGGTGGCTCACACCTGTAATCCCAGTACTTTGGGAGGCCAAGGCGGGTGGATCACGAGATCAGGAGATCGAGACCATCCTGGCCAACACGGTGAAACCCCGTTTCTACCAAGAAAATACAAAAAAATTAGCCAGGCGTGGTGGCGGGCGCCTGTAGTCCCAGCTACTCAGGAGACTGAGGCAGAAGAGTGGTGTGAAGCCGGGAGGTGGAGCTTGCAGTCAGCTGAGATCACGCCACTGCACTCCAGTCTGGGCGACAGAGCGAGACTCCATCTCAAAACAAAAACACAAACAAAACAAAATTAACCTCTGCCAAGATGTCTACTCCATTTCTTCCCATCTGATATAAATAACTTTTTTTTGTTGTTTAGGCTGTCATGATTTTATAAAATATTTTGAGCACTAGCATCATAATGAGAATACAATACATTTCACTTGTTAAGTGAAATTGTAGTCCTGTGAAAGCTACACAATATCATGAAGTTGATGAAAGTGATGCTAAGGTTTGCTAGAATCACATCCTAAGCCATTCGCAAATAAGGATTTGGCTGAGTTCGACCAATTAACGATTGAAAAAAAGAAAATCAACATGGAAGATGATTAGAAGCTTCAAAAGAGAAATATTTGAATATCAAAAGCTTAGGAGAAGTCTCAGGGGAAAATCATGAATCTCTCAATATTTTACAAAATTACCTTTCTTCCTAATCATGATATGAAAGTTAAATGGAAAGTGAAGGATTTCATTACATTTGATCATACAATTTTGTCAGAAAAATTACTGTTAAAAAATCAAGACCTGGTTTATTTTCTCATCATTTTATGAATTAGCTTGCAGTTAAAATTATTAAATAAATTCTGGCTCTAAAAGCTAAAATATATTTATATTAATGCATTTTAGTTTCATATGCCAAACTGAATTTTTTGCATGCTTTTCGCTGGAATTATGTTTCTATGTAAGGTAGACTCACTTTCTAGTGGTTTTGACTTCAGAGAAGTGTGCTGCATGGTAATTAAGGTAGTTAAGACTATGCACAGAATCTGGAGTCAGGATGCTGGGTTTTGAATTCAAGGTCTCGTACTTATTACACAACATGGGAAGGTTGTTCAGCTTCCCTGTTCAATTTCCCTGTGCCTGGTATTCTTCGTCTTGAAGGTTGAATTAATAGCAGTGTTATTTGGGAGAGGATTGGGAGTAAGGCAAATGATATTATATTATAATGCATCCGGGCAGCCTTTGCAGCTGAATGTGTCTGACTTCTCTGACTGTGGGGTCCATGATTTCTATGTAGGAATGTCTGATTTCATTCCTTTTTACATCCCTTTCTGGAAACAATGTCCTGTTCCTCTTCTCGTAGTTACACCTTTCCTTCTCAGCTTTGTCATTGACTGTTTCCAGAGGCCTTTCCCGACCATTTCTAATGCCATATAGATTAGGTGGCCCTTCACTACCATCCTTATAAAATTAATGAATATTTTTATAACTTCTCTGGTTCAATCCTTTTTTACTTTCCCAGTTTGCTGAGGGGTATATATCTTTCTCAGCTATGAGTAAACATTTACCACATAGACACTCACTCACACACAGATTTTCATCTCTATTTTCCTAGTGCTTATCACAGGCCACCTCTAATCATTATCAATGAGAGAATGATTGTCTCAATAGGACAGGCTAGGGTAGCAAACAAATGAACACGAAAAACAACTCTAGAGTGAGAGGAACTGACCAGGTCTTCCTTAAGTTGCCCTGGAACTTTCAGCAATTCCTTTATTTATAAGCCTCAGTTTCCACATACTCTAGAGTGAAGGAGCTAGATTAGTTAGATTCTGTGGGCTCATTCAGCTACAATGCCCTATGGTTTGGTGACATCCATAAAACTGAAGTGACAAACCTGAAAGGGGCTCTGTTGATATTTTTTTCTCAACCTTTAAAAGGGAGTTGTCCTGAAATAGTGAATGAGGTCTCATTGCTGTGCTCTGTCTTTACCCATTGATGAATACTTGACCCCAGCAGTCTCTCAATTTAGATCAAGCATGGTATTCTCTGCTCTATTCGCAGAGCTTCAGCTAAAGTAACGCGAGTCATTAATCCTTGTGTGGGGGCTTGTGCCTCTGTCTGTGTATCCTAGTCATCCCCACCACCAACACCCCACCACTGGTACCCTTTGTTGTGAGCTACTGTCTTCCAGAAAACATGCTAAAAAATGCTTTTTATATAATATCGCATTTAATCCATGCACAAACTCAGTGAGACTGACACTATTGTCCCTGCTTAATGATTTAGATAATTGAAGCTAGGAGGGATTAGAAAACATCTTGGAGGTTTCCTTGGCAGTAAATTACAAGTAGTCAAACCATCTCTCTGGCTTCAGAACCCTTGCTTTTAACCACCACATTTCACAGCCCCTTGAATTGTATTCTATTGTGCCATTCTCTGACAACACCTTGTCGTATGAGTGTCTCTTCTTCCAGTTGACAAACCATTTGTTGCCTACGTTTGTGCATTATGGGTGCAACTGAATACATGTTGAATTGTTTGGTAGGTCTCCTAAAGGTCTATAGACATGAAAGATAGCAGATACAAGAGAGGCAGAACTTACCCAGGATCACCACTGACACAGCCATTGACAGCATAGGCTTTGAACTGCCAGCTTTGAAACCTAGGTCTGGCACTTGCTAGCTGGGTGGTCTTGGGAAAGCTACACAACTGTTCATGCTTCAGTTTCCTCATCTGTAAAATGTGAATGTATTTCCTACCTCAAAGGTTATTGTAAGAATGTAATGAGTCAATGTATGTGAAGTACTCAGAATCACATCTGGCATATACTAAATACAGTATTTGTTAATACCATTACCTTATACAATTTTCTTTTTGAAATGGCCAGCACAGAGCTGATTTCCTTATCTTGTTGGCCTGATCTCATGTCTCCTCCCCAGTCCTTTTAGTGAGGGGCAGGTGTAAATCTCTGGGTCATTTCTAATGTTTTTTTTTTCTCACAATAGCTTACCACTTTCTAGCTTTCCTGTTTTTAGGGGTTGTTCTTTAGGGATCACAGGGTTTTTTAATGCACTTTTGAGAGCACAATCAAATGATACTTTCTTCACATTTTTTCCTCTAAAACCCTCCCATTTGATCCTCATTCTCTGGTATTTTGTCTGAAAATTAAAAATGAACAAACAAATAAATATGTAAAACACCACCACAACCAAAATAACAACAAAATGCTACTAGATGATTTCAAGTCCTGGTACTAAAAGTATTTGTTAATTCACTCTATCCCTCATTTCCATGTGTTACTCAGACCTCTGTGACATAAATCTTCTTTTGTAGGCTTTTAACTTATGTGCAAAAGCAGTATTCTTTTTACTTCTTCTACCTTGTCTTGGCTGCTAGAATGCTCAGAGTCATATTTTGTATCCGTTTTAATAACTGTCAAGAACATAGGATCTGTACAATCTGAATTTTCCCTGATCTTGAATTTCCATATAAGTTTTAGATTCTCTTATTTCTATCAATTTGTATTTTTTCATTTTATTATGAATATTTTGATAAGCCTCTTCACATTCTCAAGGGAATAAAATAGTATATAATAATATAATACAGACTACATTCAGTCTTTCAAATTGCACAGTGACTAGCACTGCTTTATGTACATAGTTTTAGGTTAACGCATGTGAACATTCCAAAATATCCAACTATTTTTGACCTATATAAATAGTAGTTTGTGATGATTCAACCTAATTTTTGTCTTAGTAATTGTTTGTCTTATTGAAAACCAGCACAATTCTGATGTATTCATAATACAGGGTAAATAAATATATTTTCTTTACTTTTTAAAAAATCACAATGACATTTCTTGATGGTTTGCCTTCTCCCTTTTGTGCTTGTCAATAGTAGCTGTTTATTCAACAAATATTACACCTGTCTGCCTTGGCTCTAATGGGACATGTAACTGATGCCTGGAACCACTGTTACTTCCAACTACATTCATATTTAATTTATTACACAACTCTCCATGACTGCTTTTATTGATGAACTGTATAGTGTAAAATGATTGTATGTTAAATATTTCACAGTGTGTTTTTTTAGCTTTGTAGCTACCAAAAAAATCCATCTCTCTGCAAAGGCATTTGAGAGAAAAAAATGCAAGATAAAGAACTTTGTGGATTAAGGATCTGCTCTGCTTACTCTCTTCATCCCCTGTTTCACATAAACAGAGTGGCCTTATTTTTCAAATAGACATTCACTTAGGAAACAGATAAGAGGGATTCAGTTCATTTCCACGAATATTGGGAATCCACCATCAGTCAGGCTGATGAGAAAATGTTAAAAAATAATCGTGTTTCCTTACTACCAGTGAGGGGCAGGTCATAGGTTTGCACAAGAGAAAGACACAAACATTTTTCAGTGTGATGTCATATGTGCTCAGTTTCTGCTTTTTAACGGGAGTTTGTGTTTTCTTTTGATAAACACATGCTGTGACTAAACACAAAATTAATGACAATTTTAACAAAATGTATTTTTCCTACTAGCTCTCCCTGAGTCTCTGTTGGGGACCCTGAGAGGCAAGCCCCTTCTTCCTGGCCCATACCTTTTAAAAATCACTATAAATGAGACAAGCAAAGAGGCCCCTTCAGAAGCTAGAAAAATATACAAATGTCACATTAAAAATAACAAAGAAAGAGTTAACTTCAGAGTGAATGGATTGCAACTCTTTGCGTCCACTTATTCAATCTCAAATTAGAGATAGAATTTGAGACGTTGTGGTCACCAAAAACATGTGACATTTGTTTGCACAAATTTATGGAGAGAGTCATGGTCTTTGAGGCTTGAATGAAATCTTAGAGCCCACCTTGTATTAAACTTTGAGTTTACAGATAAAAGAAACTGAGGTTCAAAGAGCTATAAAGTCTTACCCAAGGTTAGGATACAGGAATCTAAAAATCTAGTGCTCAAAATGAAGGCAGAAATAAAGATGTTCTTTGAAACCAATGAGAACAAAGATACAACATACCAGAATCTCTGGGACACATTTAAAGCAGTGTGTAGAGGGAAATTTATAGCACTAAATGCCCACAAGAGAAAGCAGGAAAGATCTAAAATTGACACTCTAACATCACAATTAAAAGAACTAGAGAGGCAAGAGCAAACACATTCAAAAGCTAGCAGAAGGCAAGAAATAACTAAGATCAGAGCAGAACTGAAGGAGATAGAGACACAAAAAACCCTCCAAAAAATCAATGAATCCAGGAGTTGGTTTTTTGAAAAGATCAACAAAATTGATAAATAGACATTTCTTAAAAGGAAGACATACAAATGGCAAACAGGTACATGAAAATGTGCTCACCATTGATCATCAGAGAAAAGCAAATTAAAACTACAATGAAATATGATCTCACACTAGTTAAAATGGCTTTTATCCAAAAGACACGCAATACAAATGCTAACAAAGATGTGGAGACTATGGAACCTTGTACACTGTGCGTGATATGGTTTGGATCTGTGTCCCCACCAAATCTCATGTGTAGTCATAGTCCCCAGTGTTGGAGATGAGGCCTGGTGATTAGATCATTGGGGTGGATTTCTAATGAATGGTTTAGCACTATCATCTTGATGCATGATTGCGCTCTTATGGTAATGACTGAGCTCATATGAGACCATGTTGTTTAAAATGTGCAGCATCTCCCCTCATAGTTTCTTGCTCCCAATCCCATCATGTGAGACACCTCACTGCCCCTTGGCCTTCCATCATGACTGTAAGTTACTAGAGGCCTCCCCAGAGCCAAGAAGATGTCAGCATCACGTTTTCTGTACAGCCTACAGAACCATGAGCCAATTAAAACTCTTTTCTTTATAAATTACCTAGTCTTAAGTATTTCTTTATAGCAATGTGAGAATGGACAAATACAGTGGGAATGTAAATTAGTACAGCCACTATGGAGACCAGTAAGAAGGTTCCTCAAAAAAACTAAAATAGAACTGCCATATGACCCAGCAATCCCACTGCTAGGTATATACTCAAAAGAAGGAATCAGTTTATTGCAGCACTATTCACAATATCCAAGATTTGGAAGCAACCTAAATGTCCATAAACAGATAAGCAGATAAAGAAAATGTATTTTTTTCCAAGATGGCAGATTAGATGCATTTAAGTATACCTCGGTTACTTGGAAATAGCAAAATAGTGCATAAAGATCAATTCTGTGAGCTATCAATCAAGAAACAAAATGGGAATCCACTGGAATCACAAAGGACACCCCAAATCCCTGGGAGGAGAATGTCAGCAAACAGCCCCATGATGGCATCCAGCTGATAAAATGATTAAAGAGTATGTGAGAGAGGCACAGAACCTCCTCCCTCTGTGATCCACCTATCCACTGGGGATCCAAGCAACCCAGGTTGAAGGAGCACACTTTGTTTCTCCCAAACCCTGAAGCTAACTTGGGGAGATGCTTGGAGATACTGAGAGAGAAAGACATGAGAACAGCTGCAGGCATTTTCCCAGATCCAGGACTGAGAGCAGGATGTCATTTTAATCTGGGAACATACAAAGTCAGCCATTCTTTGGCAACCCAGTAGTGTGGCCATGCAGGCATTTTGTCTCAGGCTGGAGACTTTGAATCTCTTGCTCTGGAATGGGGTAGCCAGCGTTGTGAAGAGCATCTCAGCAGTACCAGTCACTGGAATTACGCTCTCCCCTGTCACAGGCCCAGGGCAGGAGGAGAGCTGCTACTGCAGCACCTTCTCCTGGATGACAAGACTTGCAGTCAGGGCCAGCTTGGTGACCTGAAACCAGTCTGCCTATGTTATTGCTGGGTGCCTCAGCCTGTTCCCCTGAGGTTGCAGTGCAGTGGGGCTGTCCCTACTCCACCCACAGGCAGAACTTCAGGCATTCAGAGCACATGTTTGCCTGGACTAGCAGCCTGAGCTGCCCCTGACACAATAGGGCCTTCTCTGCCACATTCCAAGGCATATGTCTAGGCATTCAGAGTACCCACTCACCTGGACCAGCAGGCTGAGCCACCCTACCTTCCTGTGCAAAGATTGTGGTAC
>NW_016809527.1:361874-399106 GCF_001698545.2 Rhinopithecus bieti | reverse complement strand
TCCTTTGTAGGGACATGGATGCAGCTGGAAACCATCATTCTTAGCAAACTATCACAAGAACAGAAAACCAAACACCGCATGTTCTCACTCATAGGTGGGAACTGAACAATGAGATCACTTGGACTCGGGAAGGGGAGCATCACACACCAGGGCCTATCATGGGGAGAGGGGAGGAGGGAGGGATTGCCCTGGGAGTTATACCTGATGTAAATGATGAGTTGATGGGTGCTGACGAGTTGATGGGTGCAGCACACCAACATGGCACAAGTATACATATGTAACAAACCCGCACATTATGCACATGTACCCTAGAACTTAAAGTATAATAATAAGAAAAAAATAATCTAGTGCTCTATTTACAGTCTCAGTTATTTCCTTCCTACCACTGAGGAGCAGCCCATGGGTCTCAGATATCCCCTGAAAGTCTCCATAATTCCCCAGTTGTGACTTCATTATCTGTATCCGACCCTAGTTTTATTTAATACATAAATATCTTTATTATTAATTATTATTATTTTAGACCTTTTTCTCTGTTTCTATCTCAGTTCTGTGTCCATTAGATTTCATAGTGATGTAAGAAAACAGGTCTTGGGTACTTTTGTCTTTGTGTGTCTCTCCTTCTCCCACTCATCACCATCTCCCCTGCTTTCATACTCCCCCAAATGGGAAGAAGTTGATGGCATATGACAATGAAAGATAAATGTCACATTCTTCCTTCAGCCAAAGGGCATAACAGGCTCAATGTAGCTGTAGAGCTGAAGCAATGTAATGGCAGGACTCATGTTTGTAAGCATCTTCTGCTTTCACTGAATCAGTCCAGGGTGGAGTTAACCTGGATGTAGAAGACCTCCTTGTACAGGTGTGCTTTAATCTGTGAACTTTCAGAACATTCCTGTGCATTGCTCCAAAAACAGCTCTAGAGGACAATATCTTGAGTCTATTTTCAGAATAAAACCGTGAGTCATAATGATAAGATCAATGTTAGAGATGAGGAAGAAGAGGAAGCCAAAGAGGAAGAGAATTCTTTCTCATGCCCATCCACATCTACAATGCTTCAGAGTTCACTGCAGTTTTTTATGGCCATTATCTTACCCAGTTTTTGCAACCAACTTGTAAAGCATGTGATTTCATGCCCATAGCATGATTGAGATAGTTTGGCCAGAGTGGCCAGGAATCTCCCTGACAGTGACAAAGATGTAGACTGAACACCTATTCAGTCAGTCAGTCAATATTTCTTGGCCACTATGATGAAAACCCACAAGAAACAGCAGCAAACACTAGGGATAAGGTTTAACACTCAACTGATCTGACTTCAAGTTTAGTGCAGCCCCCATAGAGCTGCTGAAGTAATGACAACCAGAAATGTAAGTGCATTTTAGAAGTTGCAACCAACATGAAGATTATCAAAGGGAAAACCAAATTAAAGCTAGGGAAGTTTCACAGCACTTTAAATCTTTAGCTCAATCATGTATCATTAAATATAATTGGTAATTCTAGTAAATATCATATCGCTATATCTAAAAAAAGATGTATATTGTTATAGAAAAAAAGCATAAGTCAGTAGAAAGACTCTTCAATGCAGATAACCACAATTCAGGAAAGTAAAATTATCAGGATCAAAGAGCAAAACCCAGGCGCCCCCATCCATGTGGAAGCAGCTTAACATAGTCTTTGTATATAGAGTGATAAAAATAGCATCTGAAGGGCTAATCTTTCAAACCCAAACTCATAATTATGCAAACATCTCCCCAGGACACTAGTTCACTTAAAAAACAAAGATATTTTAAATATATCCTTTGACTTCTTTTGAAACAGCTTAAGGTGACTTAGCAGTTAAGGCAAGTAGGAGAAATAACATATAAAGTTATTTGAAAATGCATTTGAGAAAAAGCAGACAGAATTGGCACTTTCAGACACTTAAGTTCACAAGATTATAGTACAATGACAATTAGTTTATTTTCTGGCAGCTAAGCTATAAAGATAAACATTTGAAATTACACAATAATAGAAAACATACAAATTCATCAATAGAGAAAATTCTTTCTGAATCTTAACCCAACCAGAAATTTAGCATGCACACCTACATGTAAAGGAAATACAAAGATAATTCAGTGTACTTTATCTACAACCAGAATTTTACAAAAGATATAGATATATTCTTCTCTTGGGTGACTCACATACTAACCCTCCATAAAGGCAGAGGGTATGACATTAAATCATAACTCAGGGCAGACAATTTTGTGCAAAGCTGATATAATGGTGTCCAAGCGCTCAACTTTTTGATGCCCTAACTTAATGCTTGAATAAAACTTGGGAACTTAAGATTAATGGTTAGTTAGCATGTCTATTAGACTGCCGTTCTAAAAAGGAAGGTATTTAAAGTAAGCTTTGGAAAAGGACTGTATCTCTTCTTAAACTCTTATGGAGCTATTTAGCAAGTGCTTGTTTTGCAACTATTCCATAACATTTATATAAGGGAACGTTGTGTCAGCTCCTTTGCTCGCACATTCGAAGTGTGGTTTAAAAATCAAAAGCCAGAAGATGGTAACAATTAATATTTATATCATCATTTACTGTTTTAAAGGTATGTTATTTGTCCCAAGATAGACAAGGCAGTGACTATGTTACCCCTTTAGTGTGATGAGAAGGACAGTTTATCCTAAAGCCTGCAATTCATTCATACCCTGTGCGATGTGGCTTTGTAGCCTCTCTCATCAAGAAATGTAATTCCTTCTACTGCATGAAACTGTTTTGGCCTTGGGATTTGCTCTGGACAAATGTTTGATAGCTGAAATGACTGGGTTGGTTTTAAGCCTAGACCTCAAGAGGTCTTTTCCACTTCAGCTGGGCTCTTGGAACCCCGCTGCTACCCTGGGAATACAATGTGGGGCTGACCTTCTGGAGCATGATAGGCACCAGTCCTAGGCATCCCCATTGCCACAGCCAACAGTCAGCCAACCCACAGGAGCAGAGCTGCCTGCATGACCAGTCGCTTTCTGCAGGTCTGTGAGGGAACCTGGCCAATCCCAGAACTGCTCAGCTAAACCCAGCTTCATTTGCGGACCAATAGAATGGTGAGCAAAAAAATGGTTATTGTTTTAAGTCATTAGCTTTGGGTAGTTTATTTTACAACGATTGCTAACTGCTATGTACACTATTAAGAAATTACTAGTACCTGAAATAACACCTTATATTTGTACAGAACTTTATTGCTAAAGGGTATTTGGCACATATTATCTGAGTTGCCTCCTATCCTGAATCTCGTATGAAATAAAGACACTTATCCATAGCTCCCTTACAGCGTTGTTGTGAGGCTTAATGGTAGCATGAGGGCTGCAACACAGTAGGTGCTCAAAGGATATTCCGTCCCTATTCTGTTTCATGGATTCTCAACTTTTTTCATTATTATACCTCCTGAGGAGAAATTTTAGACTTTTTTTTCCTAATTGCCCCCCCTTTCTATAAAATTTTAATATCATGGATATACTGAGTATCTGTTTCTATGCATTATGAAAGTCCACGCTTTGTATATAAAAAGAGTGAGTTTTTTTTTTTCTTTTTGTTAGAACGAATCTTCACCCCCTTGGGAAAGCAGATTGTCTCCTTGTCATTGAGAGTGCATGCTCTGTTGGTATCACAATGTGCATTTTTTTTTGACCCCGAATCATGAACTGATTTGTAGTAGGTCGTGTGGCTTAAAGATTGCAGGCCCCAAAGGTTAATCCAGGGCATTTGACAACAAGTCGAGCACTCTAGGTACTCTATCAGAGTGCTTAGGTTCAAATGCACATTTAATCTAAGAGTGGATAAATTGAATCATCTATCTTTACAACTCTGGGGTGAAAACCAACTAATTAAACTGCTTGTAGCTGTTATAGTAAAAGAGGGAAAAGCTTTATACATGCTTAATAATCACATTGACAGAATTGGAAGATGCTATTTGCTTCTCTGTGTACAGAGACTGTTCTTCAGATGAAGAGAATTCATTCTCTGGAGCCATCCATCCGGCCTCTCACTAAATTCACTCACACTACATTTCTTTAAGGATTTATAAGACAGAAAAGAAAATAGCAGTGAGACAGATGAAAACTTTTCCTTGATACAGGCATAAAACTCGAAGGACTAAAAGCACGGAGGGGAGCCACAGACAGGGAAAGACTGGAGAAGATTAAGTGCGTATGTGTCACTAATCACCGTATTCAACCTTTAGAAATGCTCTTTGTGAGGAAAGACATTTGCAGAAAGAGCGCTCATAAAGAAATGTGAAACCGACCTGAGTCACAAAGTTCACAGGACGAAATGCAATTGTTATTAAGCTCTGAGTGGCTGGCAGCCAAATGCAGAGCTGTCCACGTCCAGTCCATTTAACCTGACCTTGGTTAAAGAAGCAATTTTGCCTATGCATACGAGGAAGGGGTCTTGCCAGGAACTAAAATGTAAAAGCATCCAGAATCGTCTCAACATCATCGTGTTTTTGTTTTAAGGACCTCAGAGTCTGACTAATTATTAAGCAATAACTAAAACTTTTCTAAACTGGTTTCCTCCCAGAGCTCCTGGTTCTCTTTTTGAAGAACCTCTCCCTGATTACCCAGGTAACAGTAAATAAATGAGAAGTGATTTTTCTACCCCCAGTGATTTCCCACAGTAAGAAGGAATGACAGATGTTGTAAATATTTACAAAGGAGAAATAGAGACAAAGAAAGTAGCTTGTGACTTCAAATATCTTGCAAAGCACTAGCATTTTCTAGATAGGGAAACTGAGGCTTCAAGGCAGAAAGTGATTTCTCTCAAATCCACCGATAGAGCTAAAAGCAGAGCATACTCATCCAATGCACTTTGTACCACGCCAGATCATATCTCCTATAAAACAGTGATCTGCTGCCCTCTCAAGTATGGATTTAATTCTTCTACAGTTACTTTAGGGAAACAAACAAAAGCTCTCCTGGAATTACCTGTTGCCGTTTTTCATTGAGATTGATTTTCAAGAAATCCTTCTTGCTAGAGAGATAATTCCAGCCCTTCCCTGTTCTACCATGAGCCCTTACTCAAGCTCAGAGATAATTCAGGGGAAGAAGCACCTGTCTGTTCTCTGTTCTCATTGGGCCAGAGGAGCAGGTCAGCCCACTAGACCACCCTTTCCTTTGCACCCTTTTAAAGGAAAACTCTTCAAATGGCGCTTCTGACATCAACTGCTCTTTCTAAATTATGTTTCTTTCATATGATTTCTCGTGATTGCCTAGTGCACATGCTGCTGGTCCCACTGGCCATTTCTTTGTGTGAGATTCATTGATTCTGGAGGAGCCCACAATTTCTCTCCTTTTTCTCTCCCTTTCATTATCCTGCTTCGTTTTTCCTGTCCTTGATGTCTGAGCGTCTTCTAAAGACCCGCTTTTGGTTTTGGCACTGTCATTCACGTGCAAAACATTTGGAAAATCTTTTCACTTATTGGCCTTAAGTGTTCCCACTTATAAATTAAAGAGAAGTGCTTCAGTCTTTAGTCATTCATTTATTCATTCATCCATTCATTGACTCAGCAAACACATATTGAGCCCCAGCTGCTGGGAAGCTTATTGATATTCGTTTGAGTGATCTCCAGGGTGCCTTCACAGAGAGCTCATATGAGGTTGCCTCCTTACCTTTTCCTGCATAAGCCAGAGTGATTCATTTAAGACAGGTAGCACATCATCCCAGATCAGCCTGTGAAGGGTTGGAGCACCCTAATCTACAGGAATAAGCCAGAGTTGGAGTTGTGGTTTGCAGAAGGGGTGACTGAATTGGGGAAGGAAAAAATGAAGGAACAGCAAAGCTACTGTTTCACAAGTCCTTCCTACAGCATCCTGTGGTTGAAAATAGACAGGGAGCAGAACAGAAATAGCAGCACCTGCTTAAACCCACAGTCTCTTACAACCTGAGCTTCCTGAATGAGATCTGCCTGCAGGAGAACGCCCCTGCCATGGGGAACTGCAGAAGAGCAAGCTGGCCCTTAACATTCTTTCAATTATCCAGGTGCCTGTATTCCCTGGGCCTCTTCTTCCCCTTCCTCTCACAGATGGGGTGGCAGAGAGCACAATGAGGAGAAGTATGGAATGGGGGTTGACTTTGGCCTCAATTTGCTGAGAAATATAGAGCAGAACTTCTGTTCTTCCTGGATCTCAGTTTTCCCATCTATAAAAGAAAAGATTGGTCTTGAAAATTCTCTGTAATTCTACAGCCTGGACCCAGTGGTTCTCCTTCTCACCGACATTCTTTTCTTCTTTCCTCTCTCCTTAGTGTTATGCAATCCCTTTCCACTGTTTTTTTTTTTTTTTTTTTTTTTTTTTTTTTTTTTTTTTTTTTTTTGGCAGGAAAGGCAGAGCTTTGCGTTCACAGTGCTGATGTTGGCTAGATAGACCAACAGTGATACCTCAGCTCACATCTCAGACCTTGTATTACTTTCCTGCCTTGGGAACTTCAAGGGCCAGAGATGATGTTGGCTTCTGTGGAGAGGCCAGAGTCAGAGGAATCCAAGTTAAATGCCTAAGTGGACCAGTTTTGTAAAATTCACTGGGGCTCTTCATGGTTGCCATTTTACCCTGGGACCTCTCAATTGTACTGCTTCTCCTTCCCTTTCTCATGGTCTCTTCCCATCCATTGTATGAATTTCTTCCATAGCATAAGTTCTGACCTTTTAGTCCACCTGCAACTTTCTTACTTCCTCATGACTTTATCATCCTTGCCCACTCTGTGCATTAACTCACTGCCTCCATTCCTCACCTGGGGCCTGCCTTCTTCTAAGAACCAACTTCATTCTTCATTATGTTTCTTTGCTCTTTCTTCTCTTGCACACTTCCCATCCTCTCACCTTCTATTGATCTTCCCTCCCTTCCCTACATAGTGTAATGGAAAGACCATAGTCATAGATGCAAGATGAACATGGATGGGTTCACATTCTGTGAATCTGAGAAAATTATCTAACTCAAATATGTAATTTACTCACCTTCAAAATGTGACAATAATAGATATTACTCAATACTGCTGTGTCAATATGGGATAATATCTGCGAGAACCTAGATCAGGAGAGATAACACGAAAGGTAGTGCCTTAAAAACAGGTATTAGCTGTTATAATTGTCATCATCATCATTTTCCTAATCTACATAAACCATGAGGCAATGTTAGTCTGCTCTTGCTTTGTTGTCGTCTTTCCATTTCCTTAGTCTGTATCCCAACTCTAGTTTCTCCTGGAGGAGGATAAGTACCCCTGGTGTGTGTTCTTAAAACTCCCTGAGTACCTCCTCTCATAGGTAGTATCACACAGGCTTATAATTGCCTACTGACCTTCCTTCTGTTTTCTCCATTTGGAACGAGGGTTGTGTCTTGTTCAGTACTATGTCACCGGGTCCTGGGACAATGCCAGAGCATATTAGGTACTAGGACCAGGGCTAGACTGGATCATAACTCTCAAGGAGGTTCTCAGTCTCAGAGTCCTGCACCTGTATTAGATATTCAGTAAAAATGTATCAAAAGCCTGTAGTCTCAGCTCCTTGGGAGGTTGAAATGGGAGAATTGCTTGAACCCAGGAGTTCAAGGCCATAGTGTGTTATCATGGTACCTAAGAATAGCCACAGCGGCCGGGCGCGGTGGCTCAAACCTGTAATCCCAGCACTTTGGGAGGCCGAGACGGGCGGATCACGAGGTCAGGAGATCGAGATCATCCTGGCTAACACGGTGAAACCCCGTATCTACTAAAATACAAAAAATTAGCCAGGCGAGGTGGCAGGCGCCTGTAGTCCCAGCTACTCGGGAGGCTGAGGCAGGAGAATGGCGTGAACCCGGGAGGTGGAGGTTGCAGTGAGCTGAGATCCGGCCACTGCACTCCAGCCTGGGCGACAGAGCAAGACTCCGTCAAAAAAAAAAAAAAAAAGAATAGCCACAGCACCAGCACTCCATCCTGGGCAACATAGTAAGAATCCCATCTCTAATATCTAACTAAATAAAAAGAGTAGCAAACAGCCTAGTGGATTATTATCATTTTTTCTGTCTCCACTTCCCCTACATTATCTCAATCCCATCAGTCTTCTTTTTGTTCTGTCTGTCTTTACTCTCTCTCTCTTCTGTTAGCTGCTGTCCTCACCCATGCTTTACATGGCCCAACTCTGTCCCTTGAGTAGCATCAGTATGTTCTCTCCTTTTCTCCCCCTGCACTACTTCCATCAGACTTTCCCCAGCCCTCGTTCCTTCTACTTGCCAGAATCTGGTAAACTCTCTTCTCACTGCCTCTTCCTTTATTGATTTATGTGAAGTTATTTTGTCCATGGAGGAAAAGGATTTCTTTGATGCTCTAAAGGATAAGACCGGGCACAAAAGCCACGGACAGCTTTTGTTTGATGTGGACAATTTTATTCCCATTCAGTTCGCCGGGTTTTCAAACGGCTGCAGATTTCTGAACTCAAAACATCTGAGCCAGTACATCCTCTCTCTCTCTCCTGAAAGTGCACAGGCATTTTAAAGTCTTTAACAACCTTTCCTATATCTCACTGAACAGAGGTCATATCATTAGTTGGTCCTTGAGTTCATACTGAAAAGGTAAAATTGTCAAATTAAGAACAGATCTACGTATTTTAGAATAAGAGTGAAAGGCACCAGTACATATCTAACTACTTCTTTCTTCTTGTCATGGGTGTGTTGCATCCTCTACTTTCTAAGGTCAAAACCTTTTTGAACACTCACCTCTACCATATAAGTGTTATTCACAATTAGCTGTGCAATTATGTCTCCAATTAGAATATCCCCCCAAATAAAATCACCTTAGAAAGTTTCAAAGGGTGTATCAAATAGGGCACAGGTGGCTTTACAGATTCTGAAAGCTGTTATGTAAGTTTGCAAAAAAAATTTTTAGGAAAACTGTACAATACATGAGAGAGGATATGCTGTATTCTCTGTTGGGCATCTCCCACCCCAAATTCCTGTGACTCTCCAGAAATTTACCATGTATTGGCTAGCATACCCAATTTGTAATGCATGATGCTGGATTCAATATTTGCTCTAATAACTCAGATATAAGGGATTAAATTCAAGGAAGTGAAAATGTAGATTCATGGGAAGCTCCACACTTTGGAGATATTCTATCTGCCTGGGGAAGAATAGACAGTGCTGAGCTGGGTGAAACCCAAGGAAAGAATGCAAAAGGACCATCTTGAGCATAAGAAATGCCTAAGATTTGGTGGAAGGGCAAACTCCTGCATCCTCTCTGAAGATAAATTTAGCAATATTTGGCAACATTTTTAAATGCATATATGACTTGACTTAACATTCCCACTTCTAATAATGTTGTTTACAAATATATTGGTACATTTAAGAAAGACACGCATATAAGTTAAATATTGAGGCATTATTGGAGGTGAGAAAATGACTGGAAATAACATAAATGTCCATCAATAAAAGCAGTTGCTACACACATGCCTTGAAATATTGTGTAGCTGCTAAAAAGAGTTTTTTATTTAATAGTATGATAAATCTTTCTGACACAAGACCAAGTGCTAACATCATGTACAGCACGGCATCACTAGGATGCTTTTTGATGTAGCAACTTGGCTAGGCTCAGCCATGGTCCCAGGATATACTTCATAATACATTTCTTATTAGGGAGAACTGTAAGGAATATTCTCTCAAGAGAGTTGGGAAATACAAAGAAAGCTGTGGCCTCTTTTTGTAGCATATCCACACTTTCTTCTGACTATTCAATCAAACATGAATGTAGATGCTACTGTGAAGTGATTTCACAGGTGTGATTTAAGTCCCTAAGCAGTTGACTTTTAGTTAAGTAAAAGGAAGATTACTGAGTGTGGCCCTGATTCAGTCACCTGGAAGGCCTTTACGAAGTCTCGGGAACTTCCCGAGGCAGATACCTCAAACAACTGGATCTATAGTTGTTCTTTCTTGATCTTCCTTCCTGACCACTGCCTGTGCACAATGGGTTTCATCTTGTGTTTGTGTGATTCCAGTTTGAATGTGATCTTCCCTTCCTGACTACCTGTCCTACAGACTTCTGCCTTGTTTAGTGAGCCCCCACAATTGGATAAACTAGTTTTGCCTAATAAATCTCTGCATATGTCTATCTGTGTGTATGCATGTATTAGTGTATGTGTGCATAAAAGTGTATGTGTGTCTCATACTGGTTCTCCTCTGATCGAATCCTGATACACCTTCAGTGTAAAAAGACAAGAAATGAATATATACATATATATATATAGATACACACACACACACACACACATGTTTTAGACTTTCTGAGAGGAAACACAGAAATCATTAACAGCTGTTGTCTCTGGAGGAAATCTATGGATTTAGGAGACAGAAACAATGGTGGAGGATCAATGTATTTGTAAACTTTTATATTTAACCTTATGCTCTAAGTTTTGAAAAGGTCATGCTTATTTTTTTCTTTCCTTTACTGTGGTTAAAAAAACACGTTTTTTAACATTTACCATCTTAAACATTTTAATTGTACAGTTCTCTAGGGTTAAGCATATTCACACTGCTGTGAAATAGCTCTCCAGAACTTTTAATCTTGCAAAACTGAAACTCTGTACCCTTAAAATAGCAGCTCTCCTTTTTCTCAACCTCCAATGACCATCCCACTTCCTGTTTCTATGAATTGAACTACTTTAAATACCACATATAAGTTTAATCAGAACGCTTGTTGTCATATTTAATTTTAATACAATGTTTGAAAGTGCTGCAAAAGTACCGGGTTTATTCAGTAATAACTTTCCTCTCCAGGGTAAGACTCTCATGAGTATTGGTTGACTGATTGCTTGATTAAATGTTGTCTGTCACTTAAACACAAAACTTACTTTATAGTTAGATTCCATTTATTCAACAAATATTCAATAACTGCCAAAAAGTCATTACCAATAAGCCACTGAGTTGGATAGCTCAGTATATGAAGATGAATAAGGGGAAATAATAAAAGTTTTATTGATCTTATGGGTTGTCTTTGGAGCTACTGAGATAATGGATGTAACGTGACCACCACAGTTGTGGTATTATTAGTAACAAGAGCCAAGGTAGAGACCAAGGAGGAAAATTTTTATACTCTATGGCAAATCTGCTGATTGAATCTGAGGAAGTCATTCGCCACTGGTCTGGATGCTTGTAGAGATAGACATTGGAGCTATATCCTCATTGGGTTGCATTGGTTAATAAGCCACATGCTCTTGTATATAAACAATTGAGGTAAGCATTTTACCTTCCTTTAGATAAAGGAAAACACAGGACAAGAGTGTATAATGCACTAGAGGCTGGTTTATTCTTTGTTGTGTTTAATCCTCATTCTTTGGACAACGGAACATTTAAAAAATTCCCTTTATTTGTTCTTCTTCTATAATCTAAATAAGCTATTATTACTGCTATCACAATGCTCATTTTATGAATGATAACTTTAGCCACTCATTGTGAATATACTGTGTTACAGATGCTAAAGTCTTTACATGATGTATTTATTTAGCCTCAACAAAACTCCTATAAAGTAGGTTATTGTACCCATTTTTTTCCAATAAAGAAACCAAGGCTTAGAAATGCCATTCAATGTGCATTACGATCATGCATAGTCCAGGTCCTTTGTTACTGTGTGTGCTGCTCTACCAGGTCATGTGTTATGGTGGCCAAGGGGGTATGGAGATGAGGAACATCCAGCCTCTGACCTTGGAGATAAGTGGAAGGCAGCAAATATAAACAATGAGTTATAAATCAAAGCAAAACAGCATCAGGGTCTCAAGAAACATGCAAGCAAAGGAAAGCACAACAGAGAAATGTTGGCTCTTGCTGGCCTCGTATGTGGGAAGCCACATGTGCTTACAACAAAGCTGTTATCATTCAAAACAGATGTCCTTTTGGCAAACACTGTAAGAATCAGCTTAAATTACACTGAATGCATGCACACATGTGCAAATAAACACATTATTTGGTAACCTCCTGACCCTTCCAGTTACATACTAGGATTACTTAGTTTTTCCACTCTCTGGTTCATACTGGGTGGTTATTCAATTAAAATTAAAGAATATAGCTTAACAAATAGTAGGGATTTTGGATTCCAGAAGATCTGAAATCAAATACTACTCCATGAGGAAGTTATTTAACTTCTCCAGTACTTAAGAGTCCTTGTTTATTAAAAAGGGAAATTATAGTGTGATACCAACCTTATGAAATAAGATAATTCAAAATTATTAGCATCATGGCTGGCACATAGTAAGTGCCCAGTAAATATATGCTATGTTTGAGTCCTTAATAAATGACCCAAGCACCTTTTGAAGGATTAAGCCAGTAGAGGTTAAAAGAAAAAAAAACCTGTTGCATAAAACCTCACTCCATTTTGTGTGTGTGTGTGTGTGTGTGTGTGTGTGTGTGTGTAGAGAAAGAGAGAAAGAGGCAGAGAGAGAGAGAGAGAGGTGCTAAGCCATGTTTCTTTAAAATCTTTCTCTGTAAAGTATAAGCTACATGGGCTATTTAAATTTTGGATAAAAGCAAAGTAAGTGTGGTTTGTGTAATCCCTTTGTACATTCAGTGGGAAAGTGAGCTAAACAATGAAATGGTATGTTGGTAAACTCTGAACTAAGTAACAAATCTGAACTAATCCAAGCCTTCTATATACTCAGAGGGTGGCACAGCTTGGATTTCACCTTGTTAGACCTCAGGATTTCAGCACTGACAAGTTTATTCCTATCTTTCATCAACTATACCATACTCTCCAGCTGTGGGCATTGTATTCCTCCAAATTTCTCCTTCAGTCACTGATACAGAAGCAGGCTGCCAGGTTGTCAGTGGATGGCTTCTGAATTGGGATGAGGATCAGATATCCACATTCAAATCAACTTGCTTTTCATAGCAATTTTCTCCCTGCCTTCCCCTCCCAGATGCAAGCTGGAGTCTGGAAACCGCTTGCATATTACGGCTGTTACAGAACCAAGCTATAATTTTCAGGCTAATGGAAGATGTATTGGCAAAAGTTGACATTAAGTGGAACTAATTGCACTGTAACTGCTAAATAACTAAGAAATAACTACCCCGTAATTTATGGTGCAGTGTAGACTATTCAGTAACTTTGGAGCTCTTCATGTAGCAAGGAGCTCAGTGATGCATGAGCTGCCAAACTTTCCACCATTCAGAGGGCCTCAGAAGCTGAAGATTGTGTGTTGTGCAAACATGCAAGGCTGCAGTTTATAAAGACAACCTGCCTTACTTAGGGATAATGGCTTCACTCCAGTACTTAGTGAATGAGAATTGTGCCTGAGAGAGTCTTAGTTGCAGGTCTATAGTAGGTTGAAATCCCAAGCCTAGTGCATATGTAAAGAGTATGGCTTTTATGCTGTGATTCTGCTAATGGATGGACATTCTTCCATGGACAAAATAAATTAAAGGAGAAAATAAGGGCAAGTGATGAGGCATAAAGGGTGTTACTCTCATCTAGACATCAGCCCTCACATCTAGTTCACAACCGTCTTCTAATAACCATAGCCTTAATATGTGACTCCATTAATTTTCCATTAACTATTGTGATAACCTTCTAACTGGTCCCTCATCACTCATTTCTCTTTCCCACTGCAGGTGTGTCCCCAGTCCATTTCTGCAGTTACTACTTACCCTCTAAAATCAAACATTTGCTCAGACCACTTCCTCTGTTTAACTTCCTTAAATGATCTCCTACTGTCTAAAATGTCATTTTTCAAAGCTGTGATCCATGTGACACTAATCACAAGAGATGCATTTCTAAAACAATATGTATCTGGTTAAATATATTTTGAAAATGCTGAATACTATATTCTCCTCTTGGAAAATTACATCTTAAAGTTATAATAAATCATATAGTGAAGAATCTTATTTAATTCTGATAAAGTTTGCGTTGCTCAAACTCTGACCTCAGGAATCTGTGTGTATGCATAACTGCGTGTGTGTGTATGTGTGCGTGTGTGTGTGTGTGTGTGAGAGAGAGAGAGAGAGAATTTATATATGTGTCTCCTCCAAATCTAATGTTGAAATGTGATTCCCATTGTTGGATGTAGGGTCTGGTGGAAGGTGTTTGGGTAATGGAGGCAGGTTCCTTATGAATGACTTGATGCCACTGCCAAGGTAAAGAGTGAGTTCTTTATCAGTTCACTTAAGAGCTGATGGTTTAAAGAAATCTGGCATCTCTCTTGCTCTCTCTCTTGCCATGTGACATGCCTTGCTCCCCCTTCACCTTCTGCCATGGGCAAAAGCTTCCTGAGGGCCTGGCCAGAAGCAGATGCTAGTGCCATGCTTCTTGTATAGACTGCAGACTTGTGAGTCAAATAAGCCTCTTTTATTTATAAATTACCAAGTCTCAGGTGTTCTTCTATAGCAATGCAAAATGGGTTAACAGTGTGTGTGTGTGTGTGTGTGTGTGTGTGTGTGTGTGTGTGTGTGTATGCATGTGTGTTTAATACCTTTATAATCCTGTGCCCCTATATACCTTAGTATTCCCTGGAAAGAACGTTTGAGAAATGCTGGTGCCTATTTTAGATCCCAACTTTTTAATGTATATTTTTCTTTGATGACTTTATTTGAATCTGTTCTTTCAGACACAGCCCATGGACACTGTCTCCATGAAACTTCTTTCCTGCCCAGCCAGAGTTTGTTACTCCTTTGGGTTCCAACAGGGATTTATCTTGATCCATGCACTTGTTTTGTTATTATTTGCCCTCTTGATGTAAGCCAGGATTTTACAATTTTGGTACTGTTGACTTTTTGGACCTGACCATTTTTTATTGAAGGGAGCTATCCTTCGCATTCTGTAATGTTTAACAATATCCTTGGTCTGTACTTTCTAGATGCCAATAACTCCAACACCAGCTCACCATCCCAGTATGACAATAACAAATATCTCCAGATATTGGCAAATGTCCTCTCTCCAGATATCAACAAATATCCTCTTGTGGAGGTTGGGGGGAGTAAAATAACCACTGGTGTCAGTTGTGATCTCCTAGAGGCCAGAAGTTTTACCTTCCTTGTTCATGTATCTTTACACCTTACATGCATGGTTGGTTATATATAAATATTTAATGAACAGTTATTTTTCCCTAAATCTTTGCTAACTGCAGAAACACTGACAATGAATTAAAAAAAATTTCATTACCATTGATGTTTGCATATAGTATTATCAATTAATCATTAAATTATTGTCATCCAGCCACATTTTCAAAAGCTTACTTATTTTTGAGAGATTTATTGGAAAAAAACCAAATGGAAAAGTGAAAGTATATTGTTGATATTGTAAGTAACAGCTGGGGCAAAATATTATGTAATAATAACTCCTATGTTTAGTGTTTTTGCTATTGATCAATTTACCTTCTTATCCTCTATTTCTTCATTTATAAAATTGATATTCTGCTACCTTCTCCATCAATCACAAATAGTTTCTCTGGAGATCAATTAAGAGATATGTTTTAGAAAGACTTTGAATATTTTAGAATACTCAAGAAAAGAGATGATAATCTTTGTTTTATTCAACATGTCTGAGGACTAGACTATGCCATCCTTCATAAGTTTATTTCTCCAGATAACTCAAATATAACTCCCTACAGACCAAAAATGGTTTTTAAAATTTAATTTAACAATTTTAGATAGAAGCTTCTGTGAGTTACTATACTAATATTCTATTTTTTAGTAATTGCATCATATTACACATAATTGAAGTATTATTTTATGAAACGGAATCATCATTACAAACATTCATGTGCATGTTGAATCATTTCCACCTCTTTCTAGGAGGCTCAGAATGCTGTAACTTCTGCTATTACTGCCTGGTTCTATTTGTTTTGTATCATTTCTTACTTTCTTCCATTAGTTGCATACCTGGAGCAGTCCCTCTTATTGTTTTCATTGTGTGTTTGCCTAAAACTTATCTTAAATAGTGCTGATTCTGCCTACTTCTATAATGATAAAAAACAAGTAACACAGACATGTTCCATTTACTTAAAAGTAAGGTGAAAATAAATAGGGTCTGAGGATCTTTTCTAAAGAATATATATGAACATTACTGCACAGATACTAGGTACCAATTTTGAACTACTCATAAGTCTTTTATTATTTCTCCTTTTAAACTTTCAAGTAGTCTTATTATAAGGAAATGACATTGTTGTTTGGGTGGGTAGCACAGGAAAAGTAGGGATTGCGTAATATTTCCTGCAGAGCCAGAAGCAGTGAGAGTAGGGAAGGATGGAAAAGAAGACAAGAAAGGATTTAAAAAAGAATCACTGGAATATCAAAGTAGAATGAAAGGGAGGAGATTTTGGAAATGGATTTGCTCCTTTAGACGATTTATTCCACTTACATTATTATCATGTGGTAGAAAAATATTCTTCAAAGGAGGATTCTTTGAGAATGTGTAAGACTGTTTCTCGGGTGAAGAGGTTCTTTCTGTTTTTACTATTTTTAGTCAGACTAACATCTGGTTTATCAAATAACGGTATCTTGAAAAACAGAACGCCTGCATCCATATGTAACAGCACTTTCTGGGTATCAGAGACCCTCTCTGGAAGGAACTAATTGATTTTCTCTAGGGAGAAAAAAAAAAGTAGACTCCAGTTCTTAGGTTTCCCATTGTTGTAGGCTAGGCTTCTAATAAGGAAGCCTTATCAGATACAGTTGTCCCTTGATAGCTACAGGGGATCAGTTCCAGGACCCACTCCAGGATACCAAAATCTGTGGATGTTCAGGTCCCTTATATAAAATGACATAGTATTTACATATGACCCATGCATATCATCTTGTATACTTTAAATTATATCCAGGTTACTTACAATACCTAATACAATATAAACGCTATGTAAATAATTGTTAAGCTTTATTGATTTTAAGATTTGTGTTGTTTTTTATTGTCGTGTGTTTTTTTTTAAATTTTTGATCCAAGGTTGATTGAATCCACGAATGTGGAACCCATGGGTAATGGGGGGCTGATTATATTCTCTTCTCCAGTGTTCTCCATCTGCTGTTACAGTGAGCTCAAAGAAGCAGAGAGCTGGCAATCATGAATACCCCCCCACCTTTGTTATACTTACTGTCCCAATTGCTTGACAAAACTTGAAAGTTCTTCACAATCTGAGCTGGAATACTTTTTGTATTTGAGGATTTTGATCTGTAACATAAGGGTAATCTTATCTAACTCAGTGTTTCTCAAATTTTAATATAATATAATTTAATATAAATAGGGATTAACTAGACATTTTGTTAAAATGTAGATTCTAATTTAACATCCCTGAGATGTGGCCAGATACTGCATTCCTATCATTCTATTTCGTTCCTCTGTGTGTTCCACAAACACACACACACACATACAGAGAGAGAGAGAGAGAGAGAGAGAGAGAGAGAGAATTACTCTTATTTTCTAATAACATATATTAAAATAGAACACACAGAGTGCAGATGAATTTTTTTTTTTTAAGTGTAAAGATGCTGGGATCTGAAAGTCTGGGTCCAGTACTGTAATTTTAGGCAAATTACTTCCTTTCTTGAGTCACCATTTCCTGACCTATAGAATTGAAATGACTGCCCATATTACAAAAGTTAAATTAGAAAATGTATGTAAATATCCTGGTATTGATTCCGGCAATCAATATGTGACAATTTTATTATATTGTTACAAAAGGCACAAGATATAGATAGTGGTATCTCATTTTGCACAACATGTGTGTTCCAAGATGGTTTCCAATTAGATTCAGAAGACTCAAAGAGGAAAAAAACTATGAGATAATTAGTATGATAAATGGAAACGTTTTACTTACAATCACTACAAAAGACATTTGTGTCAAAGATGACATGGGAAGCAATTTGAGGATGCATAGCCCAACCTTCATTTACTTTCAATAAAAATAATTAAAGGAACATATTTTCATGCCTGTTAGAATTATGAAGTTAAAGTTTATAAATCCATATGTATTTTATTTATTCAGAATAGTTCAGACTGAATTGGGTGGAGGTCTTCCTTGTTGCTATTTATGAAAAAAAAAAACACATTTTACTGTGAAATTAAGAGTGTGAAGCACATCATACGGAGGAACAGGAGTACAGAGAGGGTGCAGGGAGAGAAATAGCTAACTGTTAGATTGAGTCATAATTTACTGCTCACTCTTTTTATCCACATTAAAACATTTTCCTAGCAGCACGTCCAAGCCACTGGATCAGAAGCTTTAAATGTAGCCTTTGCTATAGCAGGTAATATGTAAATGTATGCTGTAGAGCAGGGATTGATAAAGTATGACTGTAGGGCTAAATTTGGCCCTCTTTATCTTGTCATGAATTAAGTTTTATTGTAATATAGCCATGCTCATTAATTAATATATTATCTATGGCCACTTACACACTGCAACAGCAGAGTTGAATAGTTTTGACAGAGACTGTATAGACTGCAAAATCTAAAATATTTACTATCTAGTCCTTTTCAGAAAATGTTTGCTAAACTCTGCTCTAGAGCAAAATAAATCTAACATCTGTGAACTTCCTACTATATGCTGTGTACGTCATCCATGTAATTTTAATCAAGACCATTCTATAAAAATGTCCTGAATGACTTCTGTTTGCCAGGAAACATTGTGAATGCAGCAATAATCAGTAAGACACAGTTGTTGCTATCATGCATTTTGGAGGTGGGTAAAAGTAATGGCTCTTATTAATGTGAATTGTAGGGTGTTATGGACTCACATAGTTAGGATATGTAATTGATGCGGTCATGAAACACAATACAACTTTGAGATAAATATTATCATCTCCATTTTAACAACAAAGAAACTGAGACTCAGATAAGATAGAAAATCTCCCAAAGCCAAGTAGCTAATAAGTGTCAAAGCCATGGTTTTTTTTTTTTTTTTTTTTTTTTTGAGATGGAGTCTCGTTCTGTCGCCCAGGCTGGAGTGCAGTGGCCGGATCTCAGCTCACTGCCAACTCCGCCTCCTGGGTTTACACCGTTCTCCTGCCTCAGCCTCCCGAGTAGCTGGGACTACAGGCGCCTGTCACCTCGCCTGGCTAGTTTTTTGTATTTTTTAGTAGAGACGGGGTTTCACCGTGTTAGCCAGGATGGTCTTGATCTCCTGACCTCGTGATCCGCCTGTCTCGGCCTCCCAAAGTGCTGGCTTGAGCCACCGTGCCTGGCTGTTTTGTTTTGTTTTTAAGAAAATATGTATATAACTAGAGACCCATGCTAATTGCCAAACTGATACTGTGCTTCTGGAGTTTGTCTCAGAATTGTTTTTTCCTTGGTATCTTATTCCTCATCTTTTCTGCCTTGTTCTATTCTCTGCTTTCAGGAAAATGTATTTAATGCTGACCATATTTCTGACATAACGTGATTCCTTAACTCCGTTTTCTCTTTTCCATCTATGCTTTCCTAGTGTCCGAGCCAACTGCCTTGACATTCTCACTGATATCTTATTTATGTGCCTTGATCTGAAGTTTGTCGTGATCCCCAGTTCTGCTTTGATAACATTTTTGTTGTTGTTGTTTTCTACTCAGGTTTTCCCTCCCTATTTCAGAGCCAAAGGATCTGTGAGCCCCCGGCTGTCAATCACTTTGGAACTAATAAATAAGTATTGAATATGTTGAGTCAATTTGTCTTTGGGATACAGATGGAAATTACTGATTATAAAAGAGTCTTGCCTGTTTCTTCTGTAATTCCATAAGAAGTGATACTCTAAAATCATTACAGGAAAAACCCTCGGTCATGGAATCAGTAGATCTGAGTTTAGGTTCTACCTCTAGCACTGAGTGTTATTTTCTCATTTGTAAAATGTAGATAATTATAGGTATCTTACAACTTACTATGAAGTTAAAATGAGACAAATTTGGTGATGAAACTTTGTGTAAATACAGGTAATTGCACATATGTAGGACAATGATATTAACATTAATTTTACCATTAGGTATTGTGTGAATGCATTTAAACTGTCATGCTAATTCTTTAATATTGAAATGTGATGAAGAGAAAAAATAAGAACATGGAATATTAGAAGTAAGATTTGAGTACAAAATACTGTTTTAGGAGAAAGCAGAAGCAGACTATAACTTGGAAGAGGACAAAAGACACAATGTCAGCAAACCTCTAATCCATGGGAAAATCAGACACAAAGGAGAACACATTCCCTCCTGCCCAACTCTTTCCTGAAGACCTTGAAGTCATTTCTATAGCTCAAAGGAACTAAATGTTTCCTCTTTCCTGATACACATGCTATTGTTTGTAAAATCAAATGTTTTACAAATAAAGCAATGTTTTCTTTTTTATCTGATTAGTTTTCATTAAATAAAAAGTGTAGAGAATGACAATTAATGGATATGGTGTTCTTTTGGGGGTGATAAACATAATCTAAAATTGATTGTGGTTATGGTGACACAACTCTGCAAATATTCTAAAAACCATTGAGTTGTATATTTTACACTGATTCACTGTGACACTCACCGTGGTATTCACCACATGTGTTGTAGTTCATTCATCTAGGCATGTGGAAGAATTGCATTTTTTTTTTTTTACCACTTTGAAATTAGCCATGCCAGCTGACTTTCTTTGGCCAATGAACTATGAACGAGAGTGCACATGTCCCTTAAAGATAGAAGCTCTCATAAGCCAGCATGTGATTTAATGTGTTTTATTTTTCTGCTTTGGTAATCACAGTTGAGAATGTTAAGATTAAGTGTCCATTAGGCTGTGTCTCTCCTCACACTTGTTGGACAAGCAATATAAGCAGAAGTTAAACCTTTATTTAAAAACCACTGGTATGTTGGTGTTGTTTGTTACCCAGCATAACCTAGCCAATCTGGACTGATAAATCTAGTCAGTTACAAACTAAATGGAAAGATCCCAAGCTTTTTTTGCAGAAGAGTTTGCAAGGCAAGTTTACCACCTACCAAAGAGCAGGTCAACACCTTTGGCACCTCTAAAAATAGTAGTAGTTTCAGGAGGGATGAAAAGTAGCAGACATTCTCAATTTCTTGTCTAAAACTCACCAGTTAAATAAACCACTGCTTCCTGAAAGAATAAAGAGAAAGATCATGAGTTAGTCAAGTGAGAGTTCCATCACAGACACATGATTCCAGGGGAATGGGGGTTTCCTCTGACATGGAGGTAATTCACCTGCACTCACTCAAGGGATGTGACATATTTCAAATGAAAAGTGTTACAGCTCTCCCCACTTCTCTTCATTTCTACCATTCCTTATCCTCTCCTCTTCACCTCATGTTGTGAGGATTAAGTGAGGTGACATATAAAAACATGTTTTGTCAATTGCACAGTATTATTTTACTATGAGTTATAACTTTCTGTTTTGTGAAATGAAAACAATGTTCCCTGCTCTGTTAACCTCCCAGAATTATACAGAATCTCATTTGTATTGATGGATGCAAGCACAATAACCTCATAAATTTTAAATGACTACAAATATCTAAATCATTAGTATTATTTTAATGTGTTCTTATTAATAATGTATGAATTTATTTGCTACCACACTGTACAAGTTACTAAATCTCTAATATTAAACTAGTGGCTCCTCTTTAGAGTAGTTTCTCTTTCTGGAAAAATGGGGTGAATATGGCATCTACGTGTTAAGAACTAAATGAGAAGTTACATGTAAATTGCTCCACAGTGTCTAGAATTTTATCCTTAGTAAGTTATAGCTTTTACTGCTAGCCTTATTTTTGTAAAAACTATACAACATTTTGAGTCAACACTCTGTAGATAGAACGTTATTTGCCATTGGCTGAAAGGTTATCTCATTAGCTGAGATAAGGCAGGGTTAAATGTGAAGAAGACCATTGTGCATACACACAAAGCCACATACCTCAATCCACCTTCTGTCCATAGTAACAATGGTGTGTGTGTGTTCACCTTCTCTTGAATCCTGTTTCCACCTATCTCTTTGTCTTCAACTTTCAATATCAGGCTGGGCCTCTTAGGTTCCAAAGTGCAGATTCCCCCTCTTCCAATCCTTGTTGGATATGCAATATCACAAAAATTAAACTTTTTCTTTAGCCCACTGAAATGTTGTCATTGTTGTCCAATGTAACCTATCACATCCTGAAAAATAAATTTAGCCAGCTATAGAGCAAGCCGGACAACTCAAAACCTCCTCTGCAGAAAAGTTCATTTTGGCAAGGGTAGAAAAAGGAAATGTTACTTATTGACTTCCCAAATTTCCAATTCTTGGTTAATAGAGATAATTAAGATAACTTGAAGTTTGTATGTTTGGTTCTTCTGAATCTGCCCATTGCTATTTGTAATACACAATTCTGGTTAAAACTTCTTGGTAGAGGCAATGATAAGAAAAAAGAAATGAATAACGATAGGAGTAAGAAAATTAATTAACCTAGGGAATTTTAAGGTTGGAAACTACATGAGGTAGTTAGTGTTCAGTTTCATATGTCATACTTGGCAGCCACAGGTAGCACTGTAATTGAACTTGGATTTCTTTGCAACAAAGGGAAATAAAGCCAATGCTACAAAAAATGTAGGTGCCCCCTCTCACCACCAAATAAAAGAAATGGAGCTGAGTAATCCAAATCCTTTTTGGATTTAACATCACTAGTCTTGTTTTAATTTAAATTGTGACAAGAGTCAAAAAACATTGCATTTTATATACTTTTTTTGAAGTTCTCATGCAAAAAAAACTACAATTTTAAAGAAGGAGCAACAACAACAACAACAACAACAAAAAGAACTCTAAGACCTGAAGGGAGATTCATTACCTATAGAAAGAAACACAGGTGGGCTTGGGAAAACAAAGACAGAATTTGAGCATTAAAACCAGAAAGGCAATAAAACAACTCCCATATGAATGCATTTACTCAATGTGAAAAGTAAACAAGATAGTGGAGGCTTTCAGAAATTAAAGTCAATCTACAATTTGTGACATGGCAAGGTAGAGGAGTCTAACATTTATTGATCACTTACTATGAGACAGTAATTACACTACATTACTATGAGCCTCATTTCCCCAGGAACATATATTAAACACTTATTTGATGAGTATTTGCCAATAATTTTACATACATAGCTTCGTTTAATATATTTTTTAAATTGCCAATCTGCTGACTTAATATTTTCAGCTTTATTGATGTATAATTGACAAATAAAAATAACATATATATTTTTTAAGGTGTACAAAATAATTTGTTTTTTAAATTTTGTTTTGTGGGGGGTTTCTCTGTGTTTTTGGATGTTTTTCTTTGAGACAGTGTCTCACTCTGTCATCCAGGCTGGAGTGCAGTGACAGGAGGATCACTGCTCACTGCAGAGTAGACTTCCTGGGTACAAGTGATCCTCTGGCCTCAGCCTCCAGAATATCTGAGACTACAGCCATGCACCACCAAGCCTGACTAATTTTTGTACTTTTTTTTTGTAGAGACGGAGTTTCACATTGTTGCCTGGTCTCAAACTCCTGGACTCAAGTGATCTTCCCGCCTTGGTGTCCCAAAGTGCTGGGATTATAGGTATGAGCCACCATACCTGGCCCTTGATATATACTGTGAAATGATTACTATGATCAAGCTAATTCGCCTCATACAAACAAACAATCTGTGTGTGTGTGTTGTATGTGTGTGTGTAGTGAGAATACTTAACATCTACTTTCTTAGAAAATTTCAATTATATAACACATTGTTATTAACTGTAGCCACCATGCTATGCAATAGGTCTCCTGAACTTTTTCTTATACCTTTTATCAACATCCCATTTCTCTTTCCTCCTTCTATGAATTTGAATTTTTAGATTCCCACTGTAAATGAGATCATGTGGTATTTTTCTTTCTGTGCCTGGCTTATTTTACTTATCATAATGTTGTCCAGATTAATTCCTATTAAAATTCTAATAAAATTTTTATAGAAATAGAAAAAAAATAAATTGTATGAAACCACAAAAGACCTCAAATAGCTAAAGCAATTTTGAGAAAAAACAAAGCTGAAGTCATCACACGTCCTGATTTCAAATTATATGACAAAACTATAATAATGAAAACAGTATGACACAGGCATAAAAACAGACACATAGATCAATGAAACAGAAAAGAAAGCCCAGAAATAGGTCCATGCATGTACCTCAACTAATCTTCAACAAAGATGCCAAGGAAAGGGAGAAATAATGGTTCCTTTGATAATGGTGTTTAGTAAACTGAATATTCAGTTGCAAAAAAAAAAAAGAAAAAAGAAAAAAAAGAAAATTGAGTCATTATCTTATACCATACACAAAATTAAAATCAAAATGGATTAAAGACTTAATTGTAATACCCAAAATTGCAACACTTCTAGAAAAGATAGAGGAAAATCTTCATGACATTTGTCTTGGCAATGATTTTTTGGATATGACACCAAAAACAAAGGCAACAAAATCAAAATTAAGCAACTGGGACCACATCAAATTAAAAGCTTATTCACAGCAAAAAAAAAAAATTAACAAAGTTAAAAGACAACCTATGGAATAAGAGAAAATATTTGCAAACCATATATTCACTAAGGATTACCATCCAAAATATACAAGGACTCATACAACTCAACAGTAAAACACAAATGTTTTAAAAAATAAAAATAGACAAAGATCCTGAATAGACATTTTAAAAAAAGACATAAAAAGATACACAAATGGCCAACAGATACACTTAAAGGTGATCAATTTCTCTAATCATCAGAAAGACGTAAATCAAAAGTACAATGAGATATGATTTCACACCTGCTAGGATGGCTATTATCAAAAAGTCAAAAGCTAACAAGCGTTGGCAAGAATGTAGAGAAAAGGGAATCCTTTTATATTGTTGTTGAGAATCTAAAATTAGTACCAACCACTACAGAAAACCATATAGAAGTTTCTTTAAAAATTAAAAATAAATATGCCATATGATCCAGCAATCTCACTACTGGGTATACACCCAAAAGGATGAAATCAGTATGTTGGTAGTTATCTGCTCTCCCATGTTCATCGCAGCAGTAATCACAATGGGCCAAAATATGGACACAACCTAAGTATCTACACACACACACACATATATACAAACACACACACACACATACACGTGAAGGAATATTATTCATCCGTAAAAGCAGTAAATCCTTTCATTTAATCTTAACTACAACTCTAAGTAGGCTGTTTTTATTTTCAGGTGAGAAAAGATAAAGTTAAGTAAACTCCAATAGTCAGTCAGCCAATAACTTGGTGATGTTAATATTTGAACGTGATGTTAAGATTTGAACCCTAATCTGATTAACCCCGAAGTTCAGGCAGTTTCCACAATGCAGAAATCTCCCCTGAGTCTCTCTTGTCTCTTGTCCTCCATGGTGTATGAAGCTCATCCACAGCAGCCCTCTGCTGACATACGACTAATACCAAGGTTGGCAATTTGTCCTGTATAGATGAATTCCACAGAATGTTTGTTTCCCCTTGAGTTGGAAGAGAATCAGATGCTTTGCAACTTCCATTCACTGGTATTAAAGGAGTCTTCTAAAACAACACAGAATAACAGTCATTTCTAGATTGAAAATAGCAATTTAGGCACTATTCAGTCTTCACTATAATATTTCTTGACCCTTCAAATCATTAGTTCAATGTTCCTTTAAATATGATAGTTGTAAAGGGACTGTTCTCTGTTTTGTATAGAGAAAATGTGCTTATTTTCTTCTCAATCATTCCCTGAGTACAGCATTCAAATTTAAAAGTTTCACTATAAGATTCATAAAATAAATTCTCTATTACTTAAGACTCCTCTATTTATAATTATTTGCATTTCCCAATTGCGAAAGAAGTGATACAAGCCATAGTGAAAAAATGGCATTTCATTGACACACAGTGGAGGATAAAATGACATAATTATGTCCAACATGCATGAATATTTTAGAACTTTGCCCAGAGAATGTTAAATAAATCTCTTAACATTCTGCAACTGCAGCAAGCTTTAGGTTCTTCTCTCAATCTACTTTTGGCTCAGTGGCTTTTTAAGAGAATTAAAGTCACTAGACTCATGAGGGCTATTCCTTATATTTAGTCATCTATTCCATTTCTATCATTCTCAAAGTAGCCTAATATACTTACTCCTTTGACTCTCATGGATTATTTATTAAGCACAATTTTTGTAAAATTCATAATTTTGCTGTCTCCCACTTGGAGAAAGTAAAATTATTGTTTGAGGGGCATACACAAATAGAAAGAAGCATTTTATTTTCAAAACAGTTTTATTCTCATTGTATACCACATGACCACTGTAATTTAAGAGCTAGGTCTATACCTCCAGCTCTTTTGCAGAGTGTTTAACTTCCAAAAGAACCTCAATAAATATTTAATAATCAAACATAGTTACTAGAATTTCAAGGGAATTCCAATCGGCTATGGAAAAGATTATTGCATGATGGGAAGGATGGGGCACGGACATGAACCTTTGAACCTTTGCATTTCTAAGATTCAGTGATTTTCAAAAGGAGGAACTTTGGCACTGTAAGTTTAGCCAATGGCTCTCTGTTGTCCTTCAGACACAATTTTAAAACTTTGGTAAACCTTACAAGGCCTGGCATAAACTGGCTTCTGACTGTGTCTTCACCCCAACTCCCTTCATACTTGCTTCTATTATATCCTCCCTTCTAGCCATGTTTGAGATTTATAAATAAATTGAAGTAGTGTACACCAGAGCTTTTGCATAGGCTGCTGTCTCTGCTTGGAATGGCTTTGCCCTCACTTGACTAACTCCCTCACTTCAATGTCACTTTCCTAGACAGGCCTTCCCTGTATACTCCCAGCATAAGACCAAGCATATAGTGGATTCTCAGTAGCAAAGGTCTGAACTATTAAATGTTCATTATCAAATATACCACCCACGTGTATTATCTTTACTTGACTAACTGAGAGATAGAACATAAGAAATACCCTTGAAGAAGTTTTACAGTAAGACTAAATTCAAAAGGATCTTTGATTGTTTTGGTGAAATCATTAGTATTGGGTGTGTTCACACAGCACCTTTTCTTGAGGAGGAGCTATTTTTTTTTTTTTTTTTGAGACAGAGTCTCACTCTGTTGCCCAGGCTGGAGTGCAGTGGTATGATCTCAGCTCACTGCAACTTCAGCCTCCCCGGTTCAAGTGATTCTCCTGCCTCTGCCTCCCAAGTAGCTGTGACCACCAGGGTGTGCACCACCATGCCCAGCTAATTTTTGTGCTTTTAGTAGAGACAGGGTTTCACCATATTGATCAGGTTGGCCTTGAACTCTTGACCTCGTGATCCACCTGCCTTGGCCTCTCAGAATGTTGAGATTACAGGCGTGAGCTGCCGCACCCAGCAGGAGGAGCTAACTTCTTTTCTGAAGTCTTAGGGTAGCAAAGGAGGTTTGGACTACATGTGAATGAGCATGAGAATATAGGACTTCTCATCCTAGTTACTTAAAGAACATTAGGGTTTATGTTTTGCTTGGAATAGCATCATGAGGTATGCAAGTCTATTCTCATTATCCATCTTAATGGATGAGGAAGCAAAGAAGTAATGAGGGAGATTTGCATGCACTTTATCAAAGAAATGGGATACAGAGAGTCAGATAAAATGCAATCCTGCTGAATTTTTGGTTTCTGATATTTTTTAAAACTATAATTATTATTACTTGTAAATAACTCAAGGAGGACAGTGCCAGTTGCCTATAGCAACAAGGAAGCATGAAAGTGTTGCGTTCGTCTTGCCTTCATGATGGAAATGGCTATAATCTCAATGAATAGCTGCCAGTTCAGGGTTTGGGTTCAGTTTCAGGTGATGGATCACATTGATCAACCAGAGGAGCCCTACTTTATACCTTAAAGTAAAGCCATTCTATTGTTGTAGGAAAAGCATACCTGGAGTTAAGTAACACGAACTCATACCCATGATCAACGCAGAATAGGCAGGTTATGCTGAATTATTAACAACCCCCAAATTTCAGAGGCTGAAAACAACAGAGCTTTATTTCTTTCTGAAAATACATGTCCCGGCCGGGCGCAGTGGCTCAAGCCTGTAATCCCAGCACTTTGGGAGGCCGAGACGGGCGGATCACGAGATCAGGAGATCAAGACCATCCTGGCTAACACGGTGAAACCCCGTCTCTACTAAAAAAATACAAAAAACTAGCAGGGCGAGGTGGTGGGCGCCTGTAGTCCCAGCTACTCAGGAGGCTGAGGCAGGAGAATGGCGTGAACCCGGGAGGCGGAGCTTGCAGTGAGCTGAGATCCGGCCACTGCACTCCAGCCTGGGCGACAGAGCGAGACTCCGTCTCAAAAAAAAAAAAAAAAAAAAAAAAAAAAAAGAAAATACATGTCCCTTGCAGGTCAGCAGGGTGCTCTGCTCATTACAGTTAATTAGGGAACCTGGTTGATAGAGGGCACATCCCTGCATATATTTCCAGGATTGCCAGAGCACTGCAATATTTCACCCTGACACTCTAATGTTTCCTCCTCAAAATGACACACAGCATGTCTGTTCATATTTTTTTGGTCAAATCCAGTTGCATGACAATGTCTAACTTGAAGAAGGCAGGAAAATGTGATATTTTTCATGTGCCAAGAATGGAGAAAATCAGGAGTATTTCTGAACAGTCCTAAAAACTATGGCAGTCTGCCTTTCTGGTGGCAAATATTTCTTTATTTCTTCTTCCTACTTGTAAAACAAATTCATTCCCAAGCCAAGAGCAACCACTTCAGAGGCAGCTCATCTAGCCAGTGTGACCAACTTGAAGTCCAGATCCTTGAATGGTTTCCTGTTGCTTCTTCATCATTTCCAGAGGTAGTTCCTTTTGGTTCAGAGATTTGAACAAAAAAAAATTGAACTAAAAAGTTATATGATAAGCCAGGAAAATGTGCACAGGTTTACTGCAAGGAACATTCCCAACCATAAATAGAGGTAATATAATCATTGGTCTACAGCAATTCTGCAATTTTATGGAGAAAGAAGTAACAAGGTCCCCCTGAGAGTAAAAATGTTCCCATAATAGTGTCCCATTCTGCTCCCTGGTTGGAGCTCTTGATTCTTCATTTCCTAGAGCCCATGATCCTGTCCTCTGGAGTTCTTCCATTTCCATTAGCATCCTTGGCCACATCAAAAGTTGACATTAGAGAATATGCTCTCAGAGTGGCTGAGCATTGGTTTCAGTCTCTTTTCTGCTTAGGAGTTTGACAGCCCCAGTGTTATTTTAAATCACAAATAGTCACAGACTGTTTGTGATTTATTTGCAGCGCCACTCAACATGTTAGTAGGCTTCATAGCTCTTTGGATGGAGTCGTTTCTGTGTGCCAATACCACCCTCACTGTTCTTTCCTAGATATGTTTCTTAGATTGACTGCGTCTTTGTTTGCTTGCTTCTTTTCCCTCTACCCCTTGTAACCTAAATTACAGCAACTTTAACCTACAAGACTTCCATAGGCAAGCCAAGACTTTTGTCTGTCTTTCCCCTGCGGCATTTTGTGCAATTGAATGTATGTATTGGATATCAAGCTCTTAATTATACCTTTTCTCTGAAACACCTTAATTGACTGAAAGATTTAACAGCAGTTTTGATGGTCATTTCTTTCATTTGATTCTTGCTGCAAGCATAAGGGTTTTTTGTTTTTGTTTTTGTTTTTTTTGGCTTTTGTTAAATTCAATAACATCCTCAATACCTTTTTATAGACTGGGTTTGAAACAGTTGCCTCTCTCAGTCCTACAAATTCCTGAACTTCTTAAATCTAGTCCCTTCTGCTTTTAGTCAATTATTTTCTGAACTCATTCTTTTATTGTAATATATTGCCAAATGTTGCCAAAAACATTTACATCATATACCAAATCACATTAGAATGATGATGATGATGATGATGACGATGATGATGATGGTAACGGTAACAACAGAAGCCCTTAAATCTCAATGCTTTAATACAAGTCCAGCTTGGGTAAGCAGAAATTTTCTGCTCATTGTAATTTCTTGGCCCAGGTAGTTAGAGATACCACCTGGACACAGGCTTCCACTGTCACTGCAGAAACCAAAGAGAACATAAAAGAGGATGTACTGTCTTATAAAAGCGAAAAGAAAATACAGAATGCTTCTGTTCACATTTTATTAACACATACCATGATCATGTCCAACTTCATATCAGTGAGTTAGCACAGTACTAAGACACAGATCACAGAAGGGGAACCCAAAATATTTAGTGACCAGCATGAATAACCACAACACTCCCCACAGCTGAAGGATATTCTAGAATATCCTTTTTTTTCCTTCTTCCTTTTTTTTTTTTGACTCAATGAACCAGGCAAGAACATTGAATTTAGAAGATCACCAGTTGCTTCATTAAATTAGTAGATGTCTTCATGCTTATAAATATAAAGAAGTATGTTTAGGACAATGTAAGTATTGGGTTAAATATTGCACAACTGTGTTTGATTGTTCAAGTGAAATGGAGAGTGAACCAGCCGTATACAGTGTTTGTAACTGATAAGAAACACTGCTGTACTGAGTTAGCTTCAAAAAATGGGAGAAGCTGCCTTACCTCTGGGGCAGTCTGACACTATGGAATACTCTGGGCAGGCTGAACTGCTACAAAGGTTGGGTGGAACTTATTCTTTTATAGACTGAGGGAGGATGACCCATCATCTTTGGAATAATTGATGAGGGATTTTTCTTTTCTTTTCTTTTCTTTTCTTTTCTTTTCTTTTCTTTTCTTTTCTTTTTTTTACATATTGGAATGTAAATATGTAAATTTTTGGAATGCATCCGTTCTTTCTCTGTTCAGATGAGACTGTGTGGGGTTGGCCCGCTAGCTAGATTTATTCTCCTTACTCCTACCTGAAACCTTGGGATTAGGGAGCACTGAGATTTGGCAAATAAAAGTGCTCAGTTGTGGATCCTGTCACAAAGCATAGTTTAAAATAAGGATGCTGAGACACATCTATAACTATGGCTATTACCTGGCTAACATTTTTTGGCATGTCTGTAACTGTGACATTGGTAATTATGTGATCTTGACATTACTATTAAATCATCTCCTGACTCTGTGGCCCCATCTTTAAGATGGTATGATTAATTACATCTACTTTGTAGAGTTTTTATGAAGATATTTATAACATACTAGTTGTATCAATTGCTGTACTAACATTAACACTTAGCATTGATTTCAATAGTAATACTAACATTGTTGCTGTTTATTGACCTTGCAGATCCATGAGGGAAACTCTCATGCATAGATGGAAGGAGAAATTAATATCACCATTCAAATTATTTCACCATTTCCATTTATGAATCAGTACAAATTGTACTAAGAATCAGCAGTGTTGGGGGGATCACTTTGCCTGTGCACACTGCTAGAATTTACCTTTACCCTCCTGGTAGGGGTGGTGGTATGCATTTATCTTGGCCCAAATTATAAAATAAATGTTTAGTATATAGGAAGATTTTCTGAAAATGATGTCTGGTCATCAAAATATGAAAGAGATTTTTGGAAAGCGTTCTAGGTCTGGATAAAGTTGGGTATAGCCATCTGCCTGGAATGGTTTAAGTTCAAGCTTTAAGAAACAAAGTGAGTGGGTATCTGTCAGAGCCCAGCAACAGATGGTACAACTGATTCAAAACATTCCATGATTTTAAAATGATCACATTCTTATTTATCAGGGAAGCAAGATAAACTAGTGGTTTGGAGCATGGCAGCTGTATGAGGCTACCTCAGCTCATGTGACAACCTTATCAGTCACTAGCTGTGTGCCCTTGGGTACATTACTTAACTTCTGCTCCTGCATTTTTCTATTTGTACCATTTAGCATCATATCACCTGACTCATAGGGTTGTTGTAAGAATTAAATACCATTGTACATGTATAGTACTTAGAACAATACTGACATGGGACATAAATTTAAAAGCTATTAACTACTTTTAATAGGATGGAACCTCAAATAGAGTATACTTTATGTGACTACATATTTGCTCTCTATATTTAGACAGCGAACAGCTTGGCATTCGCTAAAGGTGTCACTTAGCACTGTTATAAAATAACATCAACAATAATAGTAGTAATAATGGTAATGAGCATTGACTGAACAATACTATATCCTAAGAATTTTTAAGGTGATACATAGACATTATTTCATTTATTCTTGTTTTACCCTTGAAAAAATTGAGGTTGAGTCCATTTAAGAATTTTGTTTAGTTGGGGAAGCATAAGGCTTGATGGTTAACTTGGGTCTGTGTAGTTGTAAATTCAATGCTCTTAACCAATAGGCTATATTTATTCCACGGCATACTCTACTGCTTGTTTTGAAATCTCAACCCCCTATAGCATCTACTTATTGAAAGCTCCTTAAATGTTTGTACAATTAAATGGGCTCTTAGTTTTGGGGAATGATGATTAAATATGAGTGCTTAAGATTAAATTACCTAGGTAAATATTTTAAAAATGAGCATATTTTAAAGAGTTCTTCATCTACTTGCCTCTCACTCTGTATTTCTTGTATTTTTTTTCTGAAATTTAATTTTGATCCTGTCTGTTCTTTCCTTAAAATCTTCCATAGGCTCCATTTATTATAAGATAAAAGCCAGTCTCTTAGTTTTGAGTCTTATTTTTTTCATTGCCTTTTCCCTCTTTTCAGCTTCACAACGAAGCTGGTTGAGAAGAATAATGGTAACATGCATTCAATGTCAGCCCATGTTTTTATCTTGTTAAATAAATTGCCTCATTTAATTCTAAAATACCTACTATGTAACTCAGAGGCTAGATGCTAACATTATTTCTGTTTCACAGGTGGGACAACTGAGGCACAGAGATATGGGTTAACTTGAAGGAGGTCACATAATTAGTAAATGGTAAAGTGAAGTTTTAAACTCAGGGAATCTGGCTTCAGGACATTAGGTAACACTCTACAGTGTGGGATAGGAGCATATACAAATAAACCAATTCTTAATCTAGAAGCCAGAAAACTTGGCTGATGAAGCGTATTCAAAGAAGAATCTGTCATGAGTAGGCATTCATCAATCAGAAAACGCAGGGAACATCATTTTTGCTAGAGAGAACCATATTTGTGAAGACCTGGGAGAAAGAGAACAGAGAGAGACAGAGAAGACAAGAAGAGACAGAGAGACAGCAAGTGTACACACATCTTTTTAGAGAGCTTTGCAAACCATGTTAATGATAATGAAAAGACTCTGAGGTTTTAAGCAGAGAAAAGTAAGTGACATGTTGAGATTTGCAATGTTGGTAGCAATTCACCATCATTGGAGAGAGGCTACAAGGAGAGAAAGCCTGGAGGCAGGAAGATCAACTAGAAATTTGTGAAAGAAGGTGTCCACTGTGAGATGGGTAGTGCCCTGGTCTTCAATAGTGATGATGGAGAAAAAAAAATAGTGTAGATTTTAGTGATATTTACAAAGCAGACTGACAAGACTGAATGTGATAAGGAAAATTTTAGAATTCAAGATGATTATGTGATATGGTTTGGCCATGTCCCCACCCAAATCTATCCTGAATTGAGGTTCCCATAATCCCCGCATGTCATGGGAGGGACCCGGTGGGAGGTAATTTAATCATGGGGCGGTTACCCTCATGCTGTTCACTCTGCTCTCATGATAGCAAATGAGTTCTCACAAGATCTGATGGTTTTATAAGAGGTATCCCCCTTCATTCAGCTCTCATTCTTCTCCTTCCTGCTGCCATGTGAAGAAGGACACCTTTGCTTCTCCTTCTGCCACGAGTTTAAGTTTCCTGAGGCTTCCCCAGCCCTGTGAAACTGTGAGTCAATTTAGCCTCCTTCCTATATAAATTATGCAGTCTTGGGTATGTCTTTTTTTTTTTTTTTTTTTTTTTTTTTTTTTTTGAGGCGGAGTCTCGCTCTGTCGCCCGGACTGGAGTGCAGTGGCCAGATCTCAGCTCACTGCAAGCTCCGCCTCCCGAGTTTACGCCATTCTCCTGCCTCATCCTCCCGAGTAGCTGGGACTACAGGCGCCCGCCACTTCGCCCGGCTAGTTTTGTATTTTAGTAGAGACGGGGTTTCACCGTGTTAGCCAGGATGGTCTCGATCTCCTGACCTCGTGATCCGCCCGTCTCGGCCTCCCAAAGTGCTGGGATTACAGGCTTGAGCCACCGCGCCCGGCCGGGTATGTCTTTATAGCAGCGGGAGAATGGACTAATACATCATATTTGCTGGTTTTTACTTGAGAAACTATTTATTGAAAGGGTGATCAGGTTGATGAGGGAGGTGGAAAATATGATGTGCAATAAATACAGTTTTGAACAAGTTGAGTTTGAGGAACTCTTAAAATGTCCATATGGAGAAATCTAACTAGGATTTATTCGGCATTCTCCCTCTCTCTATGAGAACAGGTTTCTTGTCTGTCTAATTCTCAGACACTAGAATTGGAGTGGTATCAGACAGGTAGGCCACAGGTATCTCAGTGGCTTTTACCAATGAAGTCTTTTGTTATGTTCATTTGCATATTCAGTGTGGGTGAGTGGGGCTCTGCTCTCTCTATCCACAGTAGTACTCTGATTAATGGAAGCTCCATCAAAACACAATTGTTCATAACCACCAAGCTGGCGAAAACTGACTCAAACATTATCTATTATTATTTTCACCTGAAAGTGACACATTTCATTCACCAAAGCAGGTCACATGGCCACATCTAATTTTGACAGACAGGGAAGAGGGATCTTTGTTTAATATTACATTACTTGTTTTACAGTACTAATGATAATCATCAGTAACCAGTCTTAGTTGGTAGCAAGATATATAAGTTGAATTATAAATATGAATATATTTACATTGATGTCTGGAGTTCAGAAGGCCAATCTGAGGTAGACAGACTTTCGAGACTACTGAAACATCACATCTATGGTATTCATTTTGCTCGTCCTGTATCACCAACCCGGCCCCAGATTTAGCTCAAGTGACCAGCTTTAGTGTACACTATCTTTATAGCCTTATATTTAACTAACCTCATTATATTTAATTACATGCTTGCATATGTAATTTTGCTATGTGACTGTAAGATCTGTGAAAGCAAGGTCCTTTCTCAGGCATCAATATATCCCAAGTCATTGGAATAACAGCTAACTCAAGGCATCAAATTTCCATTTTTTTCTTCCTTTCTTTTTTTTTTTTTTTTTAAGAGACAGGATTTTGCTCTGTCACCTAGGCTGGAGAGCAGTGGAACAATCATAGGTAATTACAGCCTCAACCTACTGGCTCAAGGGATCCTCCTGCCTCAGCCTCCTGAGTGACTGGGACTGTAGGAGCATGCCACCATGTCTAGCTAATTTTTGCAGAGATGGGGTCTTGCTATGTTGCCCAGGCTAGTCTCAAACTCCTGACTTCCAGCAATCCTCCTATCTTGGCCTCCAAAAGTACTGGAACTATAGGAATGAGCCATCGTGCCCAGCCTAATACCTTTTTTTTTTCTTTTTTGTATTTGAGGTATTCTTTTTCTCTCTCCCTAATATTTCTTCCTTGATCAAAATGTGTACATGCACAGAGAAAATACATGCCCACAAAAATAATACTCCAACAACCTCACTGGGCCATCGAAATAGTCTGCTAAATTCATATTGCATGTAAGTGGAAATCACCGTGATAGTTCAAAAGTGGGTATTGTGTACTCATTTTTATTTGATGAAATAATCTGAATCATCTTTCTCTGTATCTTTCCAACACTTCACCCTTTGTAATCTCCCAGCCACCGCTTCACCTCTTTTGCCTTCCAAATCTGGCTTCCTTCCTGACATTCCTTACGTTTATGCTCCACTGAGACACAAAGACACAAATCCAGTTCCAGCAGAAAGCACAGATATGGAACCAGAGAAACATTTCCGTTAAACAGATTGAGTGTAACAGGGCCCGGAACCTGTAAATGCATCTGTTCAACAGGGCTTTTTGTTGAATTAAAATTTGGTGAAGCTAGGTCAGCAAAATATAATGATGTCAGTACTTTCACAGAGATGGGGATACTGCATTGCTAAACAGAAGCCTTCATTAGGTGATTTCTATTGAAGGGTTTATTTCTGCCTTTATGAACAAAAACATGTATATATCATATAGACATATTGAATATCATTAATAATATTTCAATGTTGATCAAATTTATCAATAGCAACTATTGCCTCATAAAACAGGTACCACTTAATCAGTTGCTTACTATGCATCAGACACTGTGCTGTTTTTTAATAGAACCTTTATCCCTGAACTTCCCTATTTTCCATGTGGATGAATTTCTACCCCAGTAACACTCCTGGCTTCCTATAGCAACCCTCATTCTAAGTCTCTCTCATAGCAGATAAGTGAGTCATCAACTGCTGGGTGACAGACATTGGTCTGTGTTTCCCAATTTGGTAGAGATAGTTTATTACAACTTAAGTGAATGCTAGGAAGTCAGTCTCTTCCTTCCCTCTCTATCCTGTGATTCTGTAGGGCATTGACTATGGATCACTTGACCAAGGCCTTCACTTGCCCTTCTGATGCTATTCCAAGGCCTGAGGAGTATAGCAGTGGGCTTCAGCCAGTCCATGTAGCCTCACACTAAACTAAACTGCACTGTTTGACAACTTTAAAAGAAATAAATGTAATATATGATTTCAAACTGACTGGCTCCTGGATCTATTTCTGCCTGTGTCAGATTTAAGACAGACCTTTTTACACTGTATATATTTATGTGCTATATAAACATAGACATAGATATATAGATATATAGGCACAGATATACACTATATATACAACATCTTATATATATTATATATGATATCTCCTATATATACATACTATGTGTACATTTATATATTTATATACACATCATAAATTTATTATAATCAAATTATACATATCTATTATATATACATCATATATAGGTAATATCATGAATATATATATTCAGCTATAATAATAACCTTAAGAGGTATATATTGTCATCATTTTACAAATAGTCCTGCTTAAGCTAAGGGACCCAAAGGATGTTGTTTACAATTGTGCAGCCATTTAGCTAATGTTTAAACTAAAGTTCATCTTAAATCAAAACTTATGCTCCTAACCAAAAAAATCACTTCTTAAAAATTATTTGGCAAAGTTCGAGACCAGCCTGACCAACATGGAGAAACCCTATCTCTACTAAAAACACAAAAATTAGCTGGGCATGGTGGCACATGCCTGTAATCCCAGCTACTTGGGAGGCTGAAGCAGGAGAATTGCTTGAACCCAGGAGGTGGAGGTTGCAGTGAGCCAAGACCACGCCACTGCACTCCAGTGTGGGCAACAAGAGCGAAACTCTGCCTCCAAA
>NW_016809527.1:314905-361709 GCF_001698545.2 Rhinopithecus bieti | reverse complement strand
AAAAAAAAAAAAAAAAAAAAAAAAAAAAAAAAAAAAAAAATTGGCATATTTTGGCATATTTTAGAATCATGGATAAACTGTTTATGGATATAGGGAACTAATTTAAATTCTGACTTTGTTGTATAGCCTATATGTTTTGAGAAACATGAGAACTTGGACATACATTATGCAAAGAAAAAGAAAAGTAAGACAACTGTGTAGGTTTTTAGTAATGAAAGGCATAAAATTTATACAATAGTGAAAGATATAGTTTAATAGAACACAGAATTTTGGAGGATTGGGGACAGAGTTACTCCCGACCCAGTGGCAGAGTTTAAGACTAGAAAATAAAGCTGGAACTTGACTATGAAAAATTTTGAATTCGACGCAAAGAACTTTGGACATTATATTTCTTTGTCAGTAGGAAGAATAACAAAACAAATGCCATTTGTTGAACATTATCCATCAACTACTGTGTTAGGTTTCTTATACGTTATCTCTATTTTTTCAATAAACACTGAAATATAACTTTAATTATTGGTGGGGAAACTGAGAATCAGAGGGATTCAGAACTTTTCTAGGAATTACAGAAGATCTGACAGGAGAGCAATCACATCTTACTTTCAGAAAATGAAGTAGTTTCATGGAAAATGATACATTAGAGGTCAACCTTGAACAGTTGGAAGTATTTGAAAGTAAGAATATGAGAAGACATAATTGTAGGCTAAGGGAACAACTTAAAAGAAACATGGAAATAGAGAATTAATGAGGCACCTAAGAGTTTGGGGAGGGCGGCAACCTAATATGTAACCATGAAATTTATTTATAAGGTGAACTGCAAGATGAAAACTTGCTCAGACATATTCTTCTGAGTCTGTATGCATTTCTTTTTTCCATCTTGCTGTATAAGCTCCATAGAGGAATTTAAACAAGATTTCCTATTACTGAATTGGATGAACATCTTTAAAAACAGCTGTATCTTTATCAAAAGACAACATAATATTAATTTCTCACTGGTCTTGGGAACTCATGTAAAATGTATAGGCTGATTCTTAATTTTCTCTAGTGCAGGTGGCATGCTGTGGTGGGGGTGGCAGTGTGGAAGGGGAGGAAGTTTGTAGCAAAATCAGTTAAGTCACGCAGACCCATGCATGGAATGACCTTGCTTGTGTGCCAAACTTCAGGCGGAACAGTAATGAGAAGGTAGCAGAACTAATCAATTTGGAACAGGGCCCATTTCCTCCATCAGTCGGGCCACTTAGAATGCAGGCAGTGTCCTGAGATTTTCCTCAAACTTGCCCTTTGAACACAGACACAATGCCTTCTCTTACATAACTCAACAAATAATGTAGATTTGCCATCTAAAATATAAGCAGAATTTGTGTCCATGCTAATGCAGCTATTTTTTTATTATCCTTTTTCTTCTTCAACTTTTCCCTTTTTCAGACCTTATGGAAGACTTGTGCATTGTACTAAACCTAACTCCATGTCTTTGGTGACCCCCAAAAACCAAGAGTACTTCAGGTATCCTTCTCATAGAATATTTGCATGTTCTTTCTGAATAAGCACCAAATTTCCCTGATCCTCAATGTACTCATCTATGAAATGGAGACAAAACAGAGCTTTCATGCAGATTGAAAAAGAAAATGTATATAAAGCACCTATTAAGATTATTCATGAGTGTGTTTTAACCCGTCTCCCAAGATAGATCTGCATTTGAAACATAGCTTTAGCACTAATTTGGTAATCTTAGGCAAGTGTCCTCATCTTTTTAAGCCTTGATTTTTGCCCTTTATAAAATAACAATCATTATATCAATCTTGTGAAATTGCTGTATAGATTAACTGATAACGATATTTATGACATAAATATTTAGTCAGTTGTTACTCACCTGTGTAATTCCTACAGCTCTTTTGAAAGTACATATGACTTGTACAATAGTGGGATATTAGGGAATGAAACACCAATTCAATAATTCCAAATTAAGGCCAAAGGCCTGAAGTCTGGCATTTCTTTTAGTATGTGCTGCTCCATCTCTCTTGTAGATGAATATATGTTTTCACTTTCATGAAAGTGAAACTTTTGTCTCCATTGGCTCCATTGACAAAAGCCCAGTAGAACCTTCCTCCCTAGAATTGTTTGAATCAGGGGCTTAAGGGGTTGAGAATTTCTTATATTTAGAAGGTATCAAGCATCTTTGGTCAATGGTTCTGTTCAGTCATGCCCAGACAGCTTTAGCAAAGATTATAATTTTTCCCAAGATCGGCTAAGAAAATGCATCAGATTACTAATAGAGAAGTTCCTCTGCTTAGAGACTTTCTTTTCAATTTGATTATTGTTCATTTCAACTATTTTTTTTTTTTTTTTTTTTAGGTTCAGGAGGTACACGTATGGGTTCATTACATGGGTATATTGTGTGATGCTGAGGTTTGGGGTATGAATGATACTGTTATCTAGGTAGTGAGCATAGTACCCAACAGGTAGTTTTTCAACCCTCTCTCCTCTGGTAGTCTCCAATGTCTATTGTTCCCATTTTTATGGTGCTTAAGGACTCCCAAACTATGGTATTTCTAGATAGGGAAGAAGTTTTGAATCAAAGTAAAAACATGTAATGTCTTTGTCCACCACTAACAGTTGGCGTGTAAGCCTACACAGCATCTCATAAGTCTACGAACAAAAGAATGTTCTTTCAACCATAATACAGGTTTTGGTAGAGAAGCCTCAGTGCTTGTAAATTCTCTGGAAACACACACACATACACATTTTCTGGATTTTTGTCAAGATAGTTGTGTCTCAATCATGCAGAAAATGACAATAACATGTGCTTTTTTTCATTTGCAGTTTTTTCTGAACTACTTTCGAGTTAATGATAGAGAGGCAGATAAACTTTAAGAGACTGAGATGTTCCCTAAACATGAACACAGTAAGAAGTTATGAATCATCACATATAGTTAATTAACAGGAAATAAACCAGTACACACTAAGTTTCTACCAGACTCCTCTCTTTTCGGTTCTATGCCAGGTTATTTTCACATTTATTCCATGTGATCATCACAACTCCATGAGGTCAGAATCCCTGTGGACATCTGTAAGTGATGATTCAAATGCTTGAACCTTAGGTTAATGATGATTTGACTTATTGGGATTTGTTGTCCAAGCATAGAGATACAACGTCTACATCATTTTCTAAGGATGATAAGTTTCACTCATTAGAGGACCTTTTATTTAGCTGAATAACTGTGATGACTTTGGATAAGCACTGTTGGAAACAAGAGATCATTCAGAGTTGAATTATGTTGTCTAGTACAGGAAAGAATAATATAAAATGCCAAGAGAAAAATATTGGAGAGATGAACTCTAAATAAGTCAGGATGGTATTTTCTTACATTCAGAAAGGAAAAAGAAACCCCCAGTGACAACAAGTAGAAAAGAACTTCAGAGAAGTTGTGTCTTTACATGGGGATATTTTTAAGTTGTCTGCTTAAAGATATGTGATGTAATCTCACCCCTGTTCATTTTTCATACATTTTTTTTTTAGTTAAATATGTGCTGTTCACCAAATCTCTGGTACAAGTTAATCAATCAAGGGATTTCAAGAGGTTCCAGTTTCAGAATACAATTGTGTTGCAAGATAAAACAGCATCTTCTGTGAAACATGCAACCATGAAATAACACCTGTAGTTACGAAGCCAAAGTTCCAGGGGAAGACCTAACGTGTGTGTGTGGGTTATGTATTTTGAACATCTAGCACATGGTTAAAAAAATACAACTCTCAATATATATTGAGTTTAATTGAATTAAACAGATTAAAAAACCCTAGAAAGTGACGAAAATCAAGAATTCAATTCAAGAACAAAGAGGATGTTGTTTAAACAACCATTAGAGTTCTTGCTTACTTCATCAATGAAATTAGATTATTGGAAGATATGCTTTCAAAGACCCTATTAGTTCTTACATCCTTTATTTCTACAGACACGTCAGTTTATCGTCAGACACAGGCAAGGCCATAAATCTCAGGGCCTTTTCCAATGTGGTAAACAAGACACCAGAATTCCCTACTTTACAGAAAGTGCTATATTCTATATTTCCAGTATGAGTCAGAATTCTTATCTTGGCAGATCAGTTCATGGATTCCAAATGCTATCCAAGGAGAAAGTGATACCTGTCAATGATTTCTTAATGCCAAATGTTATATCCCAGATATGGTTTGGCTGTGTCCCCACATAAATCTCATCTTGAATTGTAACTTGCACAATTTCCATGTGTCATGTGAGGAACCAGTGGGAGGTGATTGGATTATGGGAGCAAGTCTTTCCTGTGCTGTTCTTGTGATAGTGAATGAGTCTCATGAGATCTAATGGTCTTCCCTGCACAAGTTCTCTTCTCTTGTCTGTCGCCATGTGAGATCTGCCTTTCACCTTCCACCATGATTTTGAGGCCTCCCTAGCCATGTGGAACCGCATGGTCATTAAACCTCTTTCTTTTGTAAATTGCCCAATCTCGGGTATGTCTTTATCATCAGCATGAAAATGGACTAATACAATCCCTCTTTTGTTCCCATAGTTAAATAAATATGCTGGTATCTTCAGCCATTCCTTTATTATTTTATTCAAACATTTATTTGTTGAGTACTTATTATGTGCTGGGATCTAATCAAGACATAGAAGACTTAACAGTGAAGTGATAAAGACATTGTGCTCACAAAGCTTACAGTTCATGAGTATTGAAGACAAAAACAAATTAAATGAATGAATGAAAAAATATAATCTCAGATCATTTTAAGTGCCATCACAAGGGATGGTAAGATAGAGAGTGAGTAGAAGGGATTACTTCATATGGGAAGATCAGAGATGGTCCCTCAAAGAGTTGACATCTGAGCTGAGACTTGAGTTTTGAGAAACTCATGAAAATATCTAGGTGATGGGTGTTCCCAGAGAGGGAACAGTAAGAGTAAATGCCTTAAAGTGAGACGTTATCCCTGACTCCTCTATTGACTTTCAAAACCCAGTACTGTTTACTGCTTATTTTTGCCCTATTTATACTACTTTACTTTTCCCTTTCTGTTTCGTAAAGGAATTGTCACTTTCTAACATGCTATACTCTTTACATTTCCGTTTTCTGTGTTGTTTCTCTCTCCCCTTTCTGGGATTTAAGTTCCAAGAATATAGGAAGCTTGATCAGTTATGTTCACTGATCTATCTTGAACACCTAGGAGACTTCCTAGACACACGTGTTGCTTAACTTTTTTTTTTAGTGAATGCGTGAAAAAATCAATAATAAGTGGTTAGTAATGGAAACTATTTAGGAACAAAAAGAAAGGCAGTGTGGCTGACACACTGTGAATATAGGGAAGTGTGGTATGATAGGAAATAGAGATGGTAACATAAATCATGCACAGCTGTGTAGACCATATCAAGGAGTCTGGTTCTTATTTTAAATGCGTTCATCCTCTACCAGAGAATTTTCAGTGGGAGAATAAAGAGATCAAATTTACATTTTTAACAGATCACTCTGAGTACTGCATGAAGGATGAATTTTAAGGCATGAGGGGAGAAGTAGAGAGATCTTCTAGGGAGTGAAGACATCGTGATGCATAAGCCCACATCCTCAGGCTTAACGGATTGCTCACGGTGCACTATTCTTCAAGTACAATTTGCATTAGCTTTACAGTAATGCATTATGGGGGATCTGCCAACTTCCTTTCTCCTGGCATGGTCAAAGGTAACAGACTGGGGCTCAGTACAGAGCTAATCTGATAGAACATCTTTTATGCCAAGAAAACATAAGCATACGTCAGAGATGCCGCCTTGATTAAAAATACATGGACACTCTGTAGTTTTAAGCTGATGACATATGGCCTTTGATTGCCTGGCATTTTCAATTCATACAAGAACATTATGGTGCAGCATTATGGATTAGAAGACATATTTCGCTATCTTAAACAGAGGGGCTTTATGAGTTTTTGTTCTTCCCATCCCCATCCTCCATCACCTCCCCCCACCATTTCTTGCTCGGAGATTGAACTGTTCAATTAAGTCCTGATTAACTGTACTTCCAATTTTGTCATGAGAGTGAGTTCCACAGCCTTGGCTGCTGCCTTTCTTAGTGAAAATGAGGGCTGGCTATGCACTAAAGATGAAGTGTTCATGCCATCCAGCTCTGTTTGCTGGAAAGTTCTCTTCCACGTTTCCTTCAGTATTCTCCACCGCAGCTTTAACACCCTCACTCCAATCATGAAAAAGTGAATTAACCAATTTTTATATAAAGCATCTGCTATATTCATTTTCTGTTTTTGCTTAATACTCACCAAAATATTTCTCTGCCTTTCTGATTAGGAAAGGCAAGACAAGGTAGTGATTATGAATATAGACTCTATCATAAATACACACACACACACACACACACACACACACAAACCACATACAAACATTGGAATTGTGGATCTATCACAAACTAGCTCTGAGATCTTAGCTCAAGTAAATGGATGCCTTTGATTCTCAATTCTCTTTTCAGTGATGGGAAAAATTATAGTTCCTTCTTGTTGAGAGAATACCAGGAGGCCATGCCATGAGGTAATATTGTATAAAGGGTTTCGCGCAGTGTGAGCAAAATAGTAACTCCATTAAAAGTTCTGGCTGCTATTATTCTTCAATATTTCTGTATGTGCTCTACACATATTAGCTGCTTAACTAACATTTTTTAAGTTAACCACTTAAGGGAAGTCATGATTCATTATTAACTGTAGGTGTGCCAATTCAATTCTTTCTCATCTGTGATTGCTTTCCATAACACACCAATCAAAAACAGTGTCTCTTTCCTTCTCTGGCTTATATTTCTTCATCCATTGTGCACCGAAAATGGCATAGGAATTAACACCACCAGTGTGGAAGACAAACTGCCTAGGTTTGCATTTGGGCCAAAATACATTCTAACTATATGATGTGTTCTGAATGTTGGCATCCCCACAACATTCATCTGTTGAAACTCAATTTCCAATGCAACAGTATTAAGAGGTGATGCCTCTGGGAGGTGATTAGGTCATGAGGGCTGTGCCCTCACGAACCGGATTGGTGCCCTAGTAAGAGAAGTTTTATAGAGCTTGTTTGTTCCTTCTGCTTATGAGGCTACATAGAAGGCACCGTCTCTAAAGCAGTCAGCCCTCATCAAACCCCAAATCTGCTCAAACCTTGATCTTAGACTTCTCATCTTCCAAAATAGTGACCCATACATTTCTGTTGTTTATAAATTACCTAGTTTAAGGTAATATTTTACAGTAGCCCAAACAGAGATATTGTGAGACCTTGCAGAAGTCCCATAATCTGCTTGAACTGTGATTTTTTTCATTTAGAAAATGAAGGTAATAGTGCCATTCACCATATATGCATGCTATGAGGATTAACTAGATAATACCTGCAAAAGCCTTAGAACAGAAACTGGATTAAAGTAAGTGATCAATAAATAAATAGTCTCATTATCATCATCATTATTATTTTCTATTTTTGTCCTCTGATAGCTCTTATACAGACTTTAAGATAAATTATCATATGGTAAGTGTGTTTTATTTCCTCTAAAAGAAGCTTGCACTTCTAATGTACATACTATTCTTGTGGTAACAGTAGGCATGTTCTGTTACCAGGGTGACTGGGAAAAAGAGTGACCACCATGCCGGTTTGCTTATGTCTAAGTACTATCACTGAAAGTTCTGTATTTTGGAAAATTCCTCCATCCTGGGACAACTAGACTGGATAGTCATCATGGCAGGCTGGAGGAGATTAAGGTTTATAACTTGACCTATTTTACAAAGAAAAGATGGAACATGGGAAGAGGATAGCAATTGGACTCAAATGTGAAAGAGATAATAAATATTTGTTTATCAGGAAAGCAGAATGTGTGAGAGCTATGGTAATAGCAAACGATCTACTAGGTGAAACCTTGATCCTGGAAACATGAAGAAGATAATCAGAGTAGTCCAAATAAAGGCAGAAGGAGGGTATCAATGCTAATTGAGCACTGCATTTTTACATATGTGAAATTAAGTCCGTATGTTTCTAAACCAATCAAGATAAACCAATCAACAAGAAAATATTAACTGACCACATGTTATGTACCAGGCTTTTGCTGGGCTCTTCACATCATCTTAATAATTTTTCCTAACAATCCAATGTACTTGTTAGAATATCAATATTGCAGATCAGAATTTTTTAGAGTGAGACCCAAGCTTTAGTTTATTTTAAAGCTCCCAAAGTGATTCCAGTATGTACACTCGTAGGTTTCTAAATTAATTCATCTGAGGTGCAGCGTGGCCACTGGGATTTAAAAAATCTTCCCAGCTGTAGTCAGTTGAATAATATTTCTCAAATATTTATGTATTCCTAGAACCCAGAATTTGACCTGATTTGGAAATGGGTCTTCGCAGATGGAAACTTAAGATGTAGATGTTTTGTCTCGTAGATATTCACGTTAAGATAAGATCATATTGAGTTAAACTGGGTCCTAAATCCAATGACTGGTGTCTTTATAAGACAAAGAGAAGACAAAGAAATACATACACAGGAAGGGAGGCTATGTGACTATGGAGGCAGAGACTGGGGTGGTGTAGCTACCAGTAAAAAAACAGCTAAGGATTGCCAGGAGCCACAAGAAGATAGAGCAAGGAAGGATTATTTTCTACAGTCTTTACAGAGAAAGCATAGCCCAGCCAACACTTTAAATTCAAATTTCTGGCCTTCTGAAGTGTGAAAGAATAGATTCCTGTTGTTTTAAGACAACCAGTTTGTGGTAATTGGTCATGGCAACCACAGAAAACTAATAATATCAGGTAATTCTAATAACTACTGTTGTAGGTGGCTCACCCTGAATCACATTAAGTCATCTTGCCTTTTCCTCCTTCATCAGGGCATAAATTCCCTCTAAGATGTATCTCACAGTTGTCCTCAAATGGCACAACAGCTACTTTTAAAAGACCCCATATGACCCTTGTAGGGCAACACAGACACTTGCATTTCAGGAATCACGCACCCAATCCAGGTCTGCCCCTATAGATTTGTTCCCCTTTCCTTTAAAATACTCCCTCTATGAGTATTCCGAAGAGAAGATTTTCAAAGAGAAAAGCACAATCATTACAGTTGAGAAACTGCTCTTGAAACTTATTAGCTCGTGACTCATACTCCTGAAAGGAGCTAATACCTTAATTTTATATTTCTCTGCTCAAATGCAGACCAAGGCGTAAACTGAAATGAAACTTTACACTAATGGCTTCTTAATTATACCCATCTAAAAGCAATTACCTGAGTTTTAGCAGATACAAAGTTAGGGTTGATGGGACCAGCAGATGAGAAATAAGATGAAAGGTCATCTGCAAAAAAAGATCAGCGGAAAGGAGATAAAACACAGTGAGGAGAAAAAAAAAAATTGGAGATAAGTAAAGGCTGATAAATTCCTAATAATAGTTTTGCCTCATTTCTGAAACAAGTTTGCCCCTCTCTCCCCTAACTCAGAAATGAGACAAAAGAAGAAAGGTATTATTTCAAGGGAGAAACTGACTAGATAGGAGACCTTGATCTCTGAACTATGATTACTTTATGCCATATTTTGAACCAAAATGTACTAAATTGCAGAACCGGGATTCTAAGACTAGAGTGATTGAATAAACATTCTTAGTAATTTATTCATTAAAAAGGAGCATACATAACATGAGCCTAGTTTGCAAAATCATATGTAGTATTCATTGTGTGTTTATCATGTGTGTGCATATGCACAGGCATAGAAGAATTTCACTACAATCTTCAATTGTCTTCTGAGTGGGAGATTTTGATGGCACTCTACTTGATGCCTTATGCTTTTCTATTTTGTTTGAATTATTTACAATGGGCATACATTTATTTTGGATGAAAGGAAAATTCTAAAAATAACAATCAGATATAAATAAGCCAATGTAGTAGAAAGAAGTCAAGTTAAATTGATTTTACTTCTCTCCATTAAAAACTGAACTGACTTATCGATTCGAATTTAGGAGCAAGCTTGACACATTTCTGAACATAGAGCAGGGTCTCAAACTGAGACCTCTGGGCCAGAATTCATTCCACAGGGCACATGTTTTATTTCAGTCTGCAAAGTCATCAAGCATTTTAAAATGTTAATGCATTTGGATGCTCTCTTTAGTCTAATTTGTCCCCTTCCTTCCTTTTGTTCTGTCTTCCTTCCTTCTTTCCATTTCTGTCTGTCTTTTACACACACACTGAGTTCATTTCACTTACTTCTTTTCAATTGCCTGACTCTTACCACTTGGGTTTGCAACCCTCTGCAGTAAGATGGAGTCTGTCTATTCTCCTTTTGAGGTATAAAATCAATATAGGTGTAAATGAAGCGGTCTTCAATAAGAGTGATAGGTCTTCAAGTCCTTCATAATTTTCCTACTTTTTCTCATACTTTAGTCATTTGCGCCATCTCTTTATTATTTTTATTCCAAAAGCTGACATACGTTCTCTGTAGCCAGAAACCAGATATAGATTAAGCATCGTAAGGACAATACCAACTTCTAATTAATGATGCCCATTCAAAAACCTGCATTTTTTGCAATGGTTCTAGATTTAGAGTCAGTAGTAAGAATTGGTTTACAGTCAGATAAGATCCCATGTCCTATTGCAGCGTTTAGATATTTTTCAACTTTGGGACAGAATTCAAAAGACACAAAAACCTTTCTATCAGCACCAACAAAATTAAAACAAAGCTAACATATGTTAGTTCTTTTCTGTACTCCCTATTCTATTAGTTACTTTGTAAGTGATCATTAATTTTAGTTTTCATAAGAATCCTCTGGAGCAAGTTTTAGTCCTATTTTACAGATAAGGACATGACACTTATTGAAACAAATAAAATTCTGACAATAGCACATCTTTAAGCGCTAGCAAAAAAAATCAACAACCTAAGTCAATCTGATACCAAGGCAGGAACAATTTCCCTTGATTCCTGAAACAGATCTTTGGACATGGGTGTGCTGGAGCTGGCTGGCCTTGGCTTACAGATTCTGATTATGTGCATCCATTCCCCAGGCCTCGGTTCAGTGATGTCATGTTGGTAGCTTGAAATTAGCCATGATGGGAGTACTTCCAGCCTCGAAATTGGCACATGCTAAAAATCAGATTTTGCGGGGGAGAGGACTTGTCAAGCACTGACTGGCATACCACTGCTTCTAAACTAGAATAAAGTTCCTTTCATTCACTGAGGTTTTTTGTTAAGGCTCTACGGTTTGTCAGGCATATGATTGACACCACAGAGACAAATGGTGCCAAGATGACTCCTGATTTCAGAAATGCACAGGTTAGTAAAATTTGACATCAAAGAAAACCAAAGATCATAATATCAAACAAATATCAAAGCAAGAAGTAAAAAGTAACCTCACTATGCCATAAAGAAAATCAGGATTCGAGATTTTCTAAAGTAAATTACAGATCATAAGTAAAATCCTAATAAGAATTGTTAAGATGAATTCTTCTTATTTACCTCTTTAACTTTCAAATTATATCAAATCCAGTTCACACTGACTGAAGCCATAAGGCTTAAGTCTTTTGTATTAAGGCTTTTTCATTGCTGCTTTTTTGACTGTTTTTGTTGTTGTTTCTTGTTTCTTATTATGTAACATGTAGAAATATACACTAACTATTTTATTTGAAATGTTTTTTTCTCTCTAAATAGTCAGATCTATTCTTTTATTTTCATCTTCTCTGTTAATTAGAAGAGTGAATGTCATGTCCTCAGGAAGGAATTTTATTATCATCCACATTAAGGTTCCTATAGTCACCTATTTTCATTTTTCTGTGTTATGGATAGAATTGTATTACTTTCCCACCCTCCACCCCCAAATATGTTGAAGTTGGAACCTTCAGGGCCTCAGAATATGATCTTATTTGGAAATAATATTTTTGAAGATGTAATTAGTTAAGTTAAAAGGAGCTCATTGGAGTGGGTCCTAATTCAATATGATGTTTTCGTTTTAAAGGGGAAATTTGGACCCAGAGACACATACGCACAGAGGGAAGCCAATGTGAAGACAAAGAGGAGACTGTCATGAAGGCAAGAACTGTGATGATGAATTTACAAGTCAAGGAATGCCAAAGATTGCCAGCAAACCACTAGAATCTAGGAGAGAGGCATGAAATAGATTCTTCCTCACAGCCCTCAGAAGGAACCAAGTCTCCTGACACCTTGATCTCAGACTTCTATCCTCCAGAACTGTGAGGCAATAAATGTCTGTGGTTTGGGGATACTTAGATATGGCAGCCCTAGTAAACTCATATACTCTCATATACTCTGTTTCAATTTTATCTTTCTGTCTACTTTCTTGTTTACTTACAGTCATGTGTCACTTAACAACCTGGATACATTCTGAGAAATGCATCATTAGACAATTTTGTCATTGTAGGAACATCATAGAGCATATTTTCACAAACCAACATGGTACAGCCTACTACACACTTAGACTATATGGTACAGCCTATTGTTCCCTAGGCCACTAACCTGTACAGCATATTATCATACTGAATACTCTAGGCAGTTGTAACACAATGGTATTTGTATATCTAAACATCTGTAAACATAGAAAAAATGCAGTAGAAATATAGCATAAAGGATAAAAAATGATACAGTATACGGGGCATTTATCACAAATGGAACCTGCAGGACTGGAAGTTGCTCTGGAAGAGTAAATGATTAAGTGCTGAGTGACTATGAAGGCCTAGGACATTGCTGTACACTACTGTAGACTTTATACATGCTGTTCACTTAGGTTTCACTAAGTTTATTTAAAAATTAAGTAACTGCACTACAATGTGGGTATGGCTACACACTAGGCCAGAGAAATTTTTTAGCTCCATTATAGTCCTATGGGACCACCATTGCATATGCAGTTGGTTGTTGGCTGAAATGTTGTTATGCTGCTCATGATGATTTGTTTTACTCTCTCCTCACCTTGGGGACCTCTTGTTCAATGTCACACCTGGTCCTTGATTACTGTCTGCCATATGATTAATATTCAGAAAATATTCTTGGGAATAATAAAGGGAAGTTTATTGATATAGCTTAAGGAAAACTAGAAATATATTTTAGATTTTAGGTAAGTTTTGATGAAGGAACTTGATGTCACCAAAATCTACTCTCTCTCTCTGTCTCTCAGTCTCCTGGATAGTGATATCAGCTTTGTCCTATGTCTGGCTTCTCTAGTGGAAACCAGATTGCTCCAATTGCTCCAGATTTTATTAGTCAGGATTTTTAGTTATAAGCAAAAGTGGCTAACACTAAAATAAATATTCTAAAATTACAAAAGATTTCACACGATTCTTGGGGGAACCAAACACAATAGATAGTTGCTCCTTTGGGCCGCTTGCGTCCATGTTCAAATTCAGCAGAGAGAAAACATGGACTTCTCTGCTAACACAAATGAAGGTCTGGAACTTATTCTCACTTGCCCTCATTGGTTAGAATGAGGACATCATGGGTTCATCCTGGGTCCAGTGACCATGTTACTGTGGCCAGGCGCAAGGGGTAGAGCCTGAAGGTGGGATCATTGCCACCAAACTCAAACACTTAGGCAGGCTAACTGGGGAGTCTCAGCCGGAAGACAAAACCAAAAATACTCTCCAAATATAGAAAGACATTTAAAATATTTTGAACCACCAGCCACCACCAGCATTACACATACCAAACAAACACTTACCATGTCTGAACTGATGTATTTTCTCTGCTTTTCTTCTAAGTTCTACTCTTCCAGATTAACTACTTTGTTTACCCTGCAGAACCCAAATTCAAATTAAACTGACACTTGCATTACTTACATTCCTTTTTCAAAGTGTGATGACTCAATAAATGGATTTGAATGGTTTGAAAAGATTTTCCACACCTCAAAAGCACCCAACTGACCCTTTAAAGATACAAACCCCAATGAGTTATACATGATATAAATGATGAATTGATGGGTGCTGACGAGTTGATGGGTGCAGCACACCAACATGGCACAAGTATACATATGTAACAAACCTGCACGTTATGCACATGTACCCTAGAACTTGAAGTATAATAAAAATAAATAAATAAATAAATAAAATAAAAAACAAAGATACAAACCGCTGTTCAAAATGGATAGATTCCTGAATGTGGGTCTTAATATATAAACCAATCATTAAACATGGTTCTATCTACAATTCAGAAAGAGAGAAGGCAGAACATTTCTCAATTTATTTTTTCTTATTGTTGTGAAGGGAGGATTATTCCCTTTACCAATTGGTTTTATGTTTTTAAGTTTTCTTGATTGATGCTCTGGGTAAAAGCTTCAAATGAACAACATTTCTGCTAAAAGCTGTACTTATGTGATTCACTCAAACCACTAGCATTTAAAGGCTAGGAAGCACTGGTTTCTAGGGTATAGAATAAAAGGATTTAAGAACACAATTAGTAACTTGTTCCAGCAATTAGAGCTGAGTTTAATTACAAACTAACCTCTTGATAGACCATTTGACAGTCAGTGCGAAGTGAGAGAAAGAGATCAGAAAACTGCTAGAAGCAGCAACAAAAAAACTTTCCCACATATTTATTTTTGCTCGCATTATCTCCAGGCCTGGTGTTGCTTTTATGAGAAAAGGTAACAGATTTTGTTCTCTAAAATGTGTTTTTTTTTTTTTCTTTTAAAAAATACTTGGCAACATGGTTTTATTTTTGCATGCTTTCTCTTCCACCAATCCAAGAGCCAAGTCAGGACCCTGGATTTACTGCTCATCTCGCACTAATGATACCCCATGTGTCCCATCTCCATCCCCAGAGACATGTCTCCTTAGTGGAGAGGAGGAAACCAAACCTACTCAGAGCTTAAGGTATTAAAGTATAATGGGGCTTAGATTATCTGGCCCAACTGAAACATACTACAGATGTGCACGAATGAGTTCTGGAGAGGATGTACCTGGCTCAAGATCATGGGGCAGAACTTGGACTAAGTCCTCAACATATGATTCTATAGGCTAAGTGGGGCAAGGGCCACAATTTGGAACAAAGATAGGGTTTATAGTTCCTGTGGCTGCTTTGGAGCAATTTAATTTCTTCCTGTTAGCATTTCCCAAAATGGGGCCCTCAAAAAGATAAACAGGAGGTCAATTTTACAACGGTGCATTTTTTTTTCCCTTAAGTACCAGGACTCAGATCCATTTGCTGAGCATGTTGCATTGCTATGGCTCTATGCAGAGCCGTGCTGGCTCTGTGCACAGAGCCAATTACATTAGAGGCAGAACCGAGCTAAGTGGGAGACAGCATGTGGTTAGAAATTAGGAGAATTGGTATGATGTCCTATTCTGCTATTTTTTAGCCATAAGCAAGCCCTGTCACCTCACTTATATCACTTCCCTTGACTTCTGAATGGGAAAAAAAGAATTTCTTACTCTACATTGCATGTGTTAAGCAAATATTATTGGGCACATACAATGTGCTAGATACTGTCCTAGGTTCTAGAAATATAGTGCAAATGAAACAAAGGCCCTGCACTCACAGAGCTTACCTTATAACCTGAGAAGGTCTCTGACAAGGTGACCGTTTCAGTAGAAGGATAAAGAAAATAAGGGAATGTGTCATGTGACAAGTCAAAAGAGAAGCATTCGAAGCTGAGGGATTAGATCGTGCTAAGTTCCTGATGCTGGACACAGCAGGCATGACTGATGCAGAGCAAGAAATCCATAATTTTACATGAATCAAATGCTTAGTGTATAACACAAAAATGAGAAGGTTGTAAAAATCTATGCTAATTATATATAATATTATTCTTATTAATGAAATCTGTTCTGTTAAGATTATATACAAATGAGTCATAGTTTTCTGATTTTTTCTAATTCTCTGAAATCAATGCATAATACTTATATAATTTATTTATTTATATTTATTTGTTTATTTATTTTTGAGAATGAGTCTTGCTCTGTCACCAGGCTGGAGTACAGTGGCGTGTTCTCAGTTCACTGCAACCTCTGCCTCCCAAGTTCAAGCAATTGTCCTGCCTCAGCCTCTCAAGTAGCTGGGACTACAGGCACGTGCCACTACGCCCAGCTAATTTTTGTATTTTGAGTAGAGATGAGGTTTCACCATGTTGGCCAGGATAGTCTATATCTTTTTTTTATTTTTATTTTTTATACTTTTAGTTCTAGGGTACAATGTGCATAACGTCGCGATTTTCTTACATATGTATATTGTGCCATGTTGTGTGCTGCACCCTAACTCGTCAGACCCATCAATTCATCTTATATGAGGTTTATAACTCCCAATGCAATCCCTCCCTATCCCCCACCATGATAGCCCGGTGTGTGATGTTCCCTTCCCAAGTCCAGTGATCTCCATTGTTCAGTTCCCCAACTATGAGTGAGAACATGCGGTGTCTTGGTTTTCTTTCTTGTGATGTTCAAGAATGATGGCTCTCCAGCTGATCCTCCCTACAAAGGGATGAAATTCATCCTTTTTTATGCTGCATAGTATTCCTGGTGTATATGTGCCAGATTTTCTTAATCCAGTCTGTCACAGATGACATTGGGTGATTCACGTCTTTGCTATGTGAATGTAGCCGAAATAAACATTGTGTGCTGTGTCTTTATAGCAGCATGATTTATAATCCTTTGGGTAATACCCATAGTGGGATGGCTGGTCGTATGGTACATCTAGCTCCGATCCTTGAGGAATCAGCCTACTGTTTTCATTAATGTTGAACTAGTTTCAATCCCCCAACAGTGTAAAGTGGTTCCTATTTCTCCAATCCTCTCCAGCACTGTTGGTTTCCTGACTTTTAAGTGATTGCCATTCCAACTGGTGTGAGATGGTAATACTCATTGTGGTTTTGATTTGAATTTCTCGTGCAGTGATGATGGCATTTTTTTGATGTGTCTGTTGGCTTGTATGAGGTCCTTCTTTTGGAAATGTCTGTTCAGTATCCTTTTCCCCCTTTTTGACTGGGGTGTTTGTTTTTTCTTGTAAGTTTGTTGAGTTTTTGTAGATTCTGGATATTAGCCCTTGTCCAGATGAGTAGGACTGCACAATTTTCTCCCATTCTGTAGGTGCTGTTCACTCTGATGGGTGTTTCTTTGCTGTGCCAGACAGCTCTTTCGTTCACAGCCCTTCATGCTAAAAACGCTCAACAAATTCGTATTGATGGAACGTACCTCAAAATACATAACAGCTATTTATGACAAACCCACAGCCAATATCATACTGAATGGCAAAACTTAGAAAATTCCCTTTGAAAACTGGCACAAGACAGGGATGCCCCTCTTCACCACTCCATATTCAAACATAGTGGTTGGAGTTCTGGCTAGGGCAATCAGGCAAGAGGAAGGAAACTCAAGGGTATCCCAGTTAGGGAAACGAAGGAAGTCAAATGTCCCTGTTTGCAGATGACATGATTGATATATTAGAAAACCCCATCGTCTCAGCCAATAATCTCCTTCAGCTGATAACGCAATTCAGCAAGCTCTCAGGATTACAAATTAATGTGCAAAAATCACAAGCCATTCTTATACACCAGTAAGCAGACAACAGAGAGCCAATCATGAAGGAACTTCCCATCACAATTGCTCAAAGAGAATAAAATACCTAGAATCCAACTTACAAGGGATGTTCAAGGACCTTCTTCAAGGAGCGAACTACAAAACCCACTCTCAGTGAACATCAAAGAGGACACTAACAAATGGAAGAACATACCTCTCATGGATAGGAAGAATCATATGTCCCACATGAACCACTACTGCCCCACCGGTATTTATAATTCAATGGACATCCCCATCAAAGCTACAATGGTTTCTTCGACAGAATGGAAAACGTATTAAAGTTCATATGGAAACCAAAAAAAGGCCCGCATTGCCAAGACCAATCTAAGTCAAAGAACACAGCTGGAGGCATCACGCTACCTGACTTCAACTATACTCATAATACAAGGCTACAGTCACAAACAGCAGGTACTGGTACAAAACAGGATATAGACCAATGGAACGAACAGCGTCCTCAGAAATACTACCACACATCTATCAACCATCTATCTTTGGACAAACCTGAGAGAAACAAGAATCATGGGAAAGGCCTCCCCTATTAAATAAATGGTGCTGGGAAAATTGGCTGCATACTAGAAGCTGAAACTGATCTTTCCTTATCCTTATACGAAAATTAATTCAAGATGGATTAGAGACTTAATAAATGATAGACCTATACCATAAAACCCTAGAAGTAAAACCTTAGGTATATCCACTCAGGACATAGGCTTGGCGCAAGGATTCATTCTAAAACACCAAAAGCAACGGCAGCAAAAGCCAAAATTGACAAATGGGATATGATAGTCTATATCTTTTGACTGTGTGATCCGCCTGCCCCGGCATCCCAAAGTGCTGGGATTACAGGCATGAGCCAGTATGCTCGGCCTATATAATGTATTTCTTTAAGCAGTTGTTAAAATTGTAAAATATGAAACCAGTAAACACTGTGCTGGCTTGAACACTTCGAATGCCAACACTTTGGGATTTCAGGGGGAGGTGAGAGGATCACTCAAGGTTCAAGTTCAGTCTGGGAGATTTACTGAGACGTCACTTGTACAAAAAATTTTTTTAAAAAAATTCTCCAAGCATGTTGGCATGTGCCTGTAGTCTGAGCTACTTGGGAGAGTGAGGTGGGAGGATTGCCTGAGCCCAGGAGGGAGGGTCACTTGAGCCCAGGAGGCTTCAGTGAGCCGAGATGGAGCCACCATACTCTACCCTGGGTAACAGGGCGAGACCCTGCCTCGAAACAAACAAACAAAAAACATTGACCCCTAGTGTACTAATTTCATGTTTGGCAGAATCTTGGTTCCCTGCTCTCTTTGACTACTTTACTGTTTATGGGGTGGTTTAACTTAATCTTCCAAGTACTTGGGTTACTTTTAGCTGGGAGATTCTTTGAGCAAAGAAAGAGTTAGGAAGATCCTCCCTTACCTGCCCCCATCTCCTTTCCTAACTCTTAGTAGTTTCTGCCAAGGTTCCTGAGTTCCCAAAGGTTCTCCTGGGTCACACAGCCTGAAAACATTTCTTGGGCTAAGCCTAGAGGCATTAGCTGGGTACATAGGCAGCAGAAAGCTGCACAGTTTCTTTCCCTTTATTGTAATGACATTGTGATGGAATTACATATACAACTTCCACCAGATATTGTGTTTTTTTTATTGTTGTTGTTTTGAGACAGGGTCCTGCTCTGTTGCCTAGGTTGAGGGGCAATGGCCTGATCACAGCTCACTGCGGACTTGACATCCCAAACCCAAGAAGTCCTCCCAGTTCAGCCTCCCAAGTAGCTGGGACTACAGGTGTGCATTACTACACGCAGCTAATTTTTAAAATGTTTTGGAGAGAGAGAGAGAGAGTCTAGCTATGATGGCTAGGTTGGTCTCAAACTCTGGGTTCAAGCGATCCTCCCACTTCAGCCTCCCAAAGTGCTGGGATTACAACTGTGAGCCACCACTCAGGACTGCTTGCTTGTTTTAATCTACTGCACATTATATACTCTTTTTATTTTATTTTGTTAAGTTTATATATCATCTAATGGGCACAAAATATCAAGATTTAGCTGACACCCTCACTAAGTTTCCAAGTAAATAAAATGATGCCTTATTAGCAGTAATGATATCATTTTCATTAATTAGCATATTGATAATTCATAATCAATGATGTCAAACATTTATTGAGAAATCAGGTTCCCTTTACATTCTTTAACTGAATTCTCAAAGTGACTCCATGATGGGCATTGTAATGCTTAGATCACAGATGAGAATAATGAGGACGAAACAGGGCAAGTAACTTGTCCAAAGTCACACACCTTCTAAATGGAAGAATTTCCAGCTGTTAGACTCTGCTTCTAGACACTATACTTCATCGCCACTCCTATTCATTGGGACACTTTTCAAGATAAGATTAAATTGTTTTATTTATGACAGTAGTCCTTGACTATAGGTCTTATTACAACTGCCTCATTTTCATAAATAAAAAAGTGTATTCTGAACAAGTTAAGTGATTAAACACAAATTTACCCAGCACCAGGTGATAGACCCAGGAGTCAAACACCAACAAGTCATAGACCCAGGATTCAAACACCAAAATCATGGCTTTAATTCAAGGGCACACACACACACACACACACACAAGCCTGGGGAAAATGTACAAAGAAAAATATGAATTAGAAAATTAGGACTCAAGATATATAACTGAATAGTAAATTTTCCAGGTAGCTGAGAGATTATGGGAAGCACTTAGAACTCCAGAGATCTGCGATCTAATCAACCCCCTGTCACTACTACTATAACTATTTTCCTAAGCAGAAGGTTTGGGCATAACGGTACCTTATCTCAGAACCTCAGAGTCATGGTTATGAAAACTGACAATTGCTCTTGCTGTGACGGAGTGAAAATCTCAGGATCCACCAGTGTGCAGAAGGATGTATATCCCTACATTGAGTGGACTAAAATTTACCTGTTTTCTAAGATTTTTGTCTCTTGGTTTTGTTTGCCTCAGTTTCCATCCTAGTTGGCAAACATCCTCTAGTCACTTTTCATCTGTCACAGCCAGGAGGGAGAGGAGACATTCCCCAGAAAACCTGAGTAAAAGCTCTGTGTGTTTGTGTGTGTGTGTGTGTGTGTGTGTGTGTGTGTGTGTGTGTGTGTGAGAGAGAGAGAGAGAGAGAGAGAGAGAGAGAGAGAGAGAGAGACAGAGAGAGAGAGATTGAAACAAAGGATACAAAATTGCCATTTTTATGATTTATTTGTTGTCTCTTTGTTAAATTTTTTGTTCCTTTAATTTTTTCCTGACTGTGAAAGTATTTACTTTGACATTTGAAGTGCTATTAACCAAGATTATAAAAATTTTTATGTCTATCCAAAGGGTAACATGGGTTTCAGGAAGACTGAGAAATACTGTTCCAAGATGGCATCCCTGTTTTTGCGCTAAATATGTGGCTTGACTTTGTCGTGTGCTCCTCCCCGTCCTCTTAGTCCTCAGGAAATTATGTGCCCAGGAATGGGCCACAAGAACACCATTAAAAACAAGCTGCTTACGATATCAAAATTCCTTCAGGGTTGAGAGTGGTGGTTCATACTTGTAATCCCAGCACTTTGGGAGGCCGAGGTGAGAGAATCACTTTAGCCCAGGAATTTGAGACCAGTCTGGGAAACATAGTAAGAGCTTATCTCTACAAAACATTATTTTTTTTTTTTAATTAGCCAGGCACAGTGGTGCACACCTGTAGTAACACACACACACACACACACAGCTACTCAGGAGTAGCTGAGGGATGATGGCTGGAGCCCAGGAGGTCGAGGCTGCAGTGAGCCTTGATTGCACCACTGCACTCCAGCCTAGACAACAACACCACCCTATATCAAACAAACACAGACAGAAATCCTTCAGGTCTATTTGTGTTTATGTCTTGGTTCTTGACTGTTACTAATGGTACTGAATCTTGGATTGAGTAAGGTTAACAACAGTAGAAGCCATAACAACCCCTTTAATATATGCTATTGCTAGGTTTCTGTTATCCACGTGATCACACTATCACTTATTGTACTCGATCCTCATGGAAAACCTGGTAAAATACAACACACCAGATTTATCTTTCTACATGTGGTCTATTACTCTTTTGGGCAGATGTTTTTATTCACAAACTGATTTAAGGGACAATTGTCAGGTCAATTGAAGAGTTGGCTCAACACCCATTTGGTTTTTCACCATTTATGTAAATGCATTATGTAGGCTACTGTGTATTTAGATATGTTTTTTGCACAATCTTCTGGGATGCATTGTAGGGATTTTCTTTCACCTATGTAAAGTGTAAATGTATACATTTATCCTAAGTCTATCTCCTCACAACATTTTTATTCATTTTCAAGTAGGGCATGGACTAGGAATGGGGAATATTACAGAATATATCCTACTTTGTTTTCTAGTGGTGCTTATACTATTCCTTTTTCTTAAAAAATAAAATGACCTGTGATCATCACATTTTTGCTGCAGAGTGGAAATAAATATCTTTTCTCCTAAATCTAGAGTACCTCATAAGGTTCATTTGTAAATATGCATTGTATCATTGGGAATGACATACATGCTGTTTTCTTTAGTAAGTATAAAGTTCTTTGGGGGCAGGGAGCATTTACTTCCCCAACTTCTCTTGCGGGCAGGTCATTTACTTATCTTACTTATTCCCTTATCCCAAGCCATGCGCACCAATGGGCTCAAAGTTGGTTCTCTGATGATGACATCTAGTCACTTTATTCACATCTTGCATTGTTGTGCTAACCTGACTTTTATCCTCCCCTTGTTCTTCTCAGACTGCAGAGGTCATATTTGTTTCCTGTGTCAGGGAGGGATCTGGCGAAAGAAATTAACATTACAAATCAGCTAAGCCTAGTGAACCACGCCAGATGCTTGCAGTCCTGCTATTTCATGGGGCAAGTGGAGTAGGGAGATTGAAATAGACGCCAGAGCTTCAGTACGTAGGTTTGAATGCTAATACTACTTATTAGCTCTGTGGTCTTGTCAAATTATTTAACCTGTTTGTACCTAACTCTTCCCATTTGTAAAATGAGGGCACCAATTATGCCTACTTCATCAATAGTTAAGAGTATTAAAATAAATAAACCACACAAATTGCTTAGAATTCATGCTGGGCATATAAAAAAGACTCAATAAGTATTAGCTCATGTAATTTTGTCCTAATACAACATTGCAAGATAAATGTTTACATATGAATACTGTTTACAAATGATAAAACTAAACACACGTTAAGGAATGTAGTTAATAACTAATAGAAAAACATAGTATGAACTCATTTCTAGAGGATGATAATAATAATATGAAAGAATCGAGAATAGCCATACAATTTATTATGTTTCATATGTACCCTGTGGTGTGCTAAAAGCTTTGTAGACACCATCTCATTTAAACTGCAATAACACAGAGGCAGTTTCTATTACTGTCCAAATTTTACAAACGGTGATCTCTTGCCTTGTAAAGGTGACATTAAGTGTCCTAGACAAAGTAGCCAGTTAGTGGCAGAGCCAGGTCTGTCTGATCTCAAGCTCACATACTTTGCTTCAACTCTACCAAGGTGTCTGCCAAAATGGAAAGCCATTCTTTGCTCTAAAAAGTAAAGGGTTCAAACAGTAGAGAGTGTCCGTGTGTGTGTGTGGGTTGGCAGGAAAGGGGACGTAATGAATGAAGAGTGGGAGCTGGATGCTGGTAAAAGAATGAATATAAGCAGCATTTTGAAAGAGAGCCATTTAGAAGCAAGATGACAGAATCTGTTTGAAGATTTTCCCAGCGGACACGTTAAAAAGATGGCATGCACACAACTTAGCGAGAGGTTAGCTGAAATGCACTGGGCTCTGTGTAGGCGAGATGCGCACTGAAAATTAAATCCACTTTGGAAATGTTAATAAATGCATACACATGTTCTTGTTTGTAACGTGCTCCTTGTTTTTCTCATTTTATTCATGCTAGAACAACGTGAGGGCGTCTCTGTTGGGTCTCCTGGGACCTGCCTTTCCCCCTCTGGTTGTTTTGCTTTCTCTCTCTGTTTCTCCCCATCCCACACCCGTGCTCCCTGAATGTGGTTTCACAGATTGAGACATCTAGGATCCAAGAAGGTGTCTATGCAACGAGAATGAAGAATGGGAGAGCAGATTCTTCGGTCTTCTAGAAGACACATCACATGGTAGTCATAGTGATGTTAAAACCAATAATATCAGATTACTCTCTCAATTAAAGATGTCTAAGGGTTTCCTGTGGCTTATGTAACAAAGTTCAAAGACTTCTGCAAGACGTTTAAGGCCTGAGGTAGTTGAACACCATCCAGCCCTTCCTGGCTGTCCTGACCATTCATGCCCTCTACATTTTCCCTGGCAGTCCCTTTCTACTGCCAATCTTCTTCAGTCATAGTTAATTCAAATGTGGCCTTCTTTATCAAGCTTTCCATGCAGTTTCCCAGGGAAAGTCAGTGGCTCTGGGTTCTTGGTTTCTCTTGTACTTCATGTTCACCTTTTATGAACCATTAATGTTAGTATTAATAACTAGCTTTCATTTATTAAATGCTTAACATGTAAGGATTGTTCCTAAATGTGGTATATAACTTTTCTCATTTAGTTTACCTAATAAATGTGTTAGATCCATTTAGCACACGCTTAAGGTCCTATCACCAAGGGTGGCAGAGCCAGGATGAGTGCTCTAATTCCTTTGACTTCAACATCTGTACCATTAATAGTTACCTTTGGCCAGTATTTTACAACAGTGAACAGTGATTGCTCACATGTGAGACTCACTTTACCGCTAGCCCCTTAAAATACTTGAAAACAGCACTGATTTCTTCATTTTCTGGAGGCAGCAGGGTGGAGTAGTGAGAAGAACATATGTAATATTTTAGAGTTACTTAGACCTGGTTGAAACTGTAGCTCCTTTATTAACTGTGTGAGTTTAAACAAGTTACTGAATCTCTGAAAATCAATCTCTACCTCTGTCTCTGAGAAGTAGCAGTACCAATTATATAGAGCTGTGAAAAATAGAGGTCACATTTTCATAATACTGACATTACTGCAGCCACTCTCTATAAGCTAGTTCCCCTTTTCTTTCTTTCTTTTTTTTTTTTTTTTTTTTTTTTTTTTTTTAAATGTATCTGCCCAATATCCTGGCCTAGAATAGACACCCAGTAAAGAATACAGCAAAGCTGGGAGGTGAAAGATCTCTCCAGTAAAAATTACAAAACATTGCTCAAAGAAATGAGAGAAGATACCAACAAATAGAAAAACATCCCATGCTCATGGAAAGGCTCAATATCATTAAAACGTTGTACTGCCCAAAGCAATTTATAGGTACAATGCTATTCCTATCAAACTACCAATGACATTCTTCACAGAACTAGAAAAAGAATATTTTAAAGTCAATATGGAACCAAAATCCCCAAATAACCAAGGCAATCTTAAACAAAAAGAATTAAGCTGAAAACATCTCATCACCCAACTTCAAACTATACTACAGGGGTACAGAATTCAAAACAGCATGGTACTGGCACAAAAACAGGCACATAGACCAATAGAACAGAATAGAGAGCCCAGAAACAAGGCAATACACCTACAATCATATGATCTTTGACAAAGCTTACAAAAACATGTAACAGTCAAAGACTCCCTATTCAACAAATGGTGCTGGGATAACTGGCTAGCCACATGCAAAAGATTGAAGCTGGACCTCTTCCTTACGCCATATACAAAAATCAACTCAAGAGGAATTAAAGCCTTAAATGTAAAACCAAAACTATAAAAAAAAAAAAAAAAAAAAAAAAAAAAAAAAAAACCTAGAAGACAACCTAGGCTATACAATCCTGGACGTAGGAAGAGTCAAAGATTTCGTGACAAAGACATCAAAAGCAATCACAGCAAAAGCAAAAATTGACAAATGCGATCTAGTTAAACCAAAGAGCTTCTGCACAGCAAAAGAAACTATCAACAGAGTAAACAGACAAGCTACAGAATGGGAGAAAATTTTTGCAAACTAAGCATCTGACAAAGGTCTAATATTCAGCATCTACAAGGAACTTAAACAAATTTACAAGAGAAAATAAATAACCTCATTTAAAAAGTGGGCAAAGAACATGAACAGACATTTTTCAAAAGAAGACATACATTCAACCAACAAGCATATGAAAAAAGCTCAACATCACTGACCATTAGGAAAATGCAGATCAAAACCACAATGAGATACCTTCACATATTAGTCAGGATAACCATTATTATAAAGTAAAAAATCAACAGATGCTAGTGATGTTGCAGAGATAAAGGAACACATACACTTTTGACGGGAGTGTAAATTAGTTCAGCCATTGTGGAAGACAGTGTGGTGATTCCTCAAATTGCTAAAAGCAGACTTCCATTTGACCCAGCAATTCCATTACTGGGCATATCATCAGAGGAATATAAATCATTCTACCATAAAGACACATGCATGCAAATGTTCATCGTAACACTATTCACAAGAGGAAAGATATGGAATTAACCTAAAATGCCCATCAATGACAGATTGGATCAAGAAAATATGGTACATATACACCATGGAATACTATGTAGCCATTAAAAAGATGAGATTATGTCTTTTGATGGAACATGGATGGAGCTGAAGGCTATTACCCTTAGAAAACTAATGCAGCAACAGAAAAACGAATACTGCATGCTCTCGCTTAAAAGTGGGAGCTAAATAAAGAGAATACATGGACATAAAAAAGAGAATGACAGACACCAGGCTCTACTTCAGGGTGGATGGTGGGAAGAGGGAGAGGAGCAGAAAAAAATAACTATTGGGTACTAGGCTTAATACCTGGGTGACGAAGCAATCTGTACATGAAACTCCCATGTCATGAGTTTACTTATATAACAAACCTTCACATGTGTCCCCAATTCTAAAATAAAAGTTAAAAAAAAAAATTGGGAAAAAAAGGGGGTGGGGGAGAAAAGTTAATTTTATTCTTAAAACTATGTCAAAAGTAAAATACAGCCACTGCTCTGATTCATTAACTGTGTTATCTAAAAGCACTGGCAAAGATTTGTCATTCCAGTAAGGGAGTAGAGAGGAATAGGAGGTCAAAATGTTTTCAATAGGAAATATGAGAAGCGCTTAGACAGATGGGAAGAAAGGGAGGCAGAACATTCCTTAGGGAGAGGAGAAAGAAGTTAAACTAGTTCCCAGAAAGCCATTCTTAGTGTTCTACACCACAATCTTGGTCCAAAAGACACTGGAGTGAAGATTTGTGTGTTGGTTCATCATTGTGCAATGGCATTATTACTACGCAAAAGGTAGAGAGGAAGAGAGAAGTTATGAACTAGATTTCTGGAGCTTCAGTGAGATAGAAAGGAAAGTAAAATCTTTTGGTCCTGGATCTTAAGCTTTACTCTGCCACTTGCCAGCTTCATGAATTTTTTTTCCCTCCAGAATAAGACTTGTCTTGTCAGGCTCAAATGTAACACACACACACACACACACACATATATATACACACACACACACACACAGACACACACACACACTCCCTGTACAGCACACCTCACAAATCTTAAATTGCAAGGCTTAAATATATATTTATTTAAGCACTCAATAGATATTTATTTCATTTTGCTTGTTTTGGTTTGGTTTTCCCACATACCTCATCTCCTTTTTTTAATTTTCTTTTTAATTGTTTACCTTCCTTCTTTCCTTCTTTCTCTCTCTCTCTTTCCTTCCTTCCTTCCTTCCTTCCTTCCTTCCTTCCTTTTCTTTTCTTTTCTTTTCTTTTCTTTTCTTTTCTTTTCTTTTCTTTTCTTTTCTTTTTTCTTTCAACAGGGTCTTTCTCTGTCACCCAGGCTGGAGTACAGTCATGTAATCATGGTTCACTGCAGTCTTGACCTGCCAGGGCTCTAGCGATCCTCCCACCTCAGCCTCCTGAGTAGCTGGGACTACAGGTGCATGCCACCACAGCCAGTTAATTTTTGTATTTTTGTAGAGACAGGGTTTCACTATGTTGCCCAGGGTGGTCTCAGATGCCTGGGCTCAAGCAATCCTCCTGCCTTGGCCTCTTAAAGTGCTAGGATTACATGTGTGAACCACTACACCAGGCCCACTTCCTTTCTTTAGAGAAAACTAAATGCACTAGTTTAGAGAATCTAAATGCACTAGTTTAGAGAAATAGCTAAATGCACTTGTTGTTCTATTTGAACTTATCCAGTTTCCAACACACTCTCTGCCATCCTGCCCTCTCATGAAGCTTTCAGGAGTTGTGGACAACTTCAAGTCACCACTGTCCTACTCAAGGACAAAATACCCAAGTCTAGCTTCTCTTCCATTCTTATTTCTTTTGTTTACCAGCAGACTTCCAAGCCTCCTGGGTGTCAGCCAAGCATGGTACCACTCACAGCAGAGAACCAGGGAGGAAAAACAAAGAAACAGATACATCAGCAGTGTGACATATGCATTGGTTAACATTTATCTGCCCATGTTTAAATTCACCCATCATACCTACTCAATGAAAGGCCACACTGGGCCTTGTGGAGGAACACGATTCAAGTAAGATGTTTCTTATTTCTAAGCAGAAACAAGAAACTAGTTGTTTATACCCAGCTTGAAATCTTTCTCAGTAAACCTTTTCAGTAAAATAAATGTCAGTTGTTGGCACAGTTTTTGGCACATAGTAACATTTAATAAATCAAAGTTGAAATAATAATAAATACAACAGTAGTAGTGGTGCTAGGGTGATGATGATAATTACGGCTGGGCCTGGTGGCTCATGCCTGTAATCCCAGCACTTTGGGAGGCCGAGGCGGGCAGATCACAAGGTTGGGAGTGCGAGACCAGCCTGACCAATATGGTGAAACCACGTTGCTACTAAATATATAAAAATTAGCTGGACATGGTGGCGTGTGCCTGTAGTCCCAGCAACTTGGGAGGCTGAGGCGGAAGAACCGCTTGAACCCGGCAGGCGGAGGTTGCAGTGAGCAGACACCGCACCACTGCACTCCAGCCTGGGTGACAGAGCAAGACTCCATCTCAAATAATAATAATAGTAATAATAATAATAATAATAATAATAGTAATAATAAAAACAATGGAAGTAGTGGTGCTAAGTGATAATATAGATTGTCATTATGATTCTCCCCCATGTCTGTTGCTAATTTCCTAGGTCTTCTTTTCTGAAAGTTTCAACGAGGCAAGTAGCCAGTATACTACTTAAAAGTATCAAAGGAGACTGGAAAAGGAGTTACTATACAGGACAGCCCTTCATTTAAAAAATAGAAGCCATCTGTTTGGAGCCTCTTCATTTTTTATTCACAAATCCACAGATCCACCTGCTTCTTTATCCGTATTCTTCTATCTAAAGTCAGTCCCTGTATATGAACTTTGGATCTTAATCATTTTCATCTTTTCAAGGGCTTTTTCTTTACATATATTCCTTCTTTGCTCTCTTCTGCATCATCAGTCTCTCCCTTTCTGCTGAATTAGTCTCATGAGCATACATAACATATGGTACTGTCCATTAGATCAAAGGAACTTTATTCTGACCTCACTTTTCCCTCTAGTTATCGTCATATGTCTTCCCCCCCTCAACATTGTTAACTTGCTAGTTCAACTTCCTCATCTTTCATTCGTTCTTCAACCCCCTCCATTTAGATTTGTATCACTACCATGCTAGAATATTTGTCATCAAAATCACCAGTCATCTGATATATATTGTTCTTACCATCCTCAGGATCTTTTAACACAATCAATGACTCTCTCTGCTTTAGACACACTCTCTGTCTTCCATTTCCATAAGCATCTCAAGGTTAAAGTGGATAAAACTGAACTTATCCGAATGTTTGGGGGAAACTGAATAAGTTTTCTCCAAAATTTTTTTTTTTTTTTTTTTTTTCCCTCAGCCATCTTCTTTGGAAAAATGAGTTCAATATAGAGCTGGGTTCTCAAGCCAAAAAAATAAAATCTCCTGTGATTCTAATTATCTTCTGTGTCTCTCTCCCCCTCTCTATCTCTGTCTTTCTGTTCTTTTTTTCTCCCTCTCTCATCACTAATAACCAATCCCTTATAAATCCACCTTTAAGTGTAGAATCTTTTCCAAAATGAATCATGAATCCTTTCATTTTTTTACCTTCACTACCACTATCTTCATCTAGACCACCTTCCTCTCTTGGTGGAATACTGAAACACTTCCTAACTGGTCTCCCATTTCTTTGCTAGTCTCTTTCTGTCCATTAATTACTTCCACTAAAAGTTAGGTAAGTATGGTGGGGTCTTTTTGTATATTATTTAAAGTTTAACCTAATAGCCAGAATACAAGTACAAGCTCCTTAAAAAAGCATAGATTGGTTTTCATGATCTTTCTTCTTGACTACTTTTTAAATCTCCTCTCTTGACACTTTCTGTTTACTACTTCATGTTCAGGCAACATGGATATGCTTAGGGTTCTTGAAATGTTCACCCTTTCTTCTTCATTAAATAAAACCTAGCTTCTCTCCAAAGAAATCCTCTGAGACCCTTTCCAAAAGCAGAGTACATCATTATTTTGCCTCTGCTACCTCTGTATTTTGCGCACATTTCTATTATTAATAATTTCTAGATATGTTTGTGTCCCGTAATAGAGTAGTTCTCCAACTTGGCTGCACATTGGAATCACCTGAGAAGTTAAAACAACACAAAACAAACAAAAAACAAAAAACAAAACTATGGCCTGGGATTTTCATACTCAGAGCTTCTGATTTAATTGGTGTGGAGTGTAGCCTGTGCTTTAAGAATTTATATATATCCCAAGAATAATATAATGTGTGTGTATATAATAATTACACATCATAATATTTATACTACACTATATATATATTTATATATATATATATAATATATATATTATACATCCCAGCGATTCTAATATGAATCACATCCCAGTGATTCTAATATGCAGTGAAGTTGGAGACTCATTCCTTGAGGCTAGGGATGATCTATTTTTATTTTTAATCCCCGTATCCCAGGTGTTCTAAATTCTGTTTGGCACATAGTTGGAATTAAATTTGTGTTGGCAAAAATGTACTCACCAATGAATAAAGAGCTTATGATGCAATGTAATTCCCAAGCGAAACAGGTAAAGTTAAAGGAACGTGAATTTTCAGCAAGGTTTAAAAAATGTTAAATGCCTGGGATAGACTTGTAGTCGATAAGTAAAATGCTAAAATTGAAAAGAGGCAAATAGAAATAAATGCAATATATAAATAGAAACAGTCATCATTGAGATTAAGTCTGGGATCATTTGCAAAGTGAATAGAAGAAACTGGAGAGGGAGAATTTGACAATGAGATTTTAAAAGTATGGGAGTGATAACAATAGGCCAAGGCAGGTATTCATGGAAGTTTTTTAGAGAAGGCAACACTAAAGTGACATAAGCATTTAAGAGAAAGACGCATTCTAATTGTGCAGCCCACTTTTCTAACTTCCAGCAGTTAATGGGGCTTTGAATTCAAGTGAACAAATGGAGTAATTTTTGTTACCAACTATTATGGTAATGATAATATCACAGTTGAAGAAGCTCAGATTATGTCCCAGTAAATAACCTGAATTGTAGAGAAACATTACATGGATTTGCCAACAGCTGTGTGGCTTTTGGCAAGTCACTTAACCTCTGTGACTCAATTTTCATATGGGTAAAATAAGGATAACAATTATAACTTTTTCATGTAGCAATTATTACCAATAAAGGTGATAATTTATGTAAAGTGCTCAGAAAAGCGTAGCACAGAATAAGTAACAATAAATGTTAGTTTTATCATTATAGATGTAGGAGTATCCATAATGTAGATAAAGGTACACACACTAATGTATAGATGTCTAAATTGCCCATGACTTAAACAGTGCCAAAGCTAATATATAAAGTGTTAAAAAGGTAAAGTGAGATTGTGTTCATGTGTTTTATTATTATTATTATTATTATTATTATTATTATACTTTAAGTTCTAGGGTACATGTGCATAACATGCAGATTTGTTGCATATGTATACATGTGCCATGTTGGTGTGCTGCACCCATTAACTCATCATTTACATTAGGTATATCTCCTAATGCTATCCCTCCCCCTTCCCCCACCCCACGATAGGCCCTGGTGTGTGATGTTCCCTTTCCTGTGTCCAAGTGTTCGCATTGTTCAATTCCCACCTATGAGTGAGAACATGTGGTGTTTGGTTTTCTGTTCTTGTGATAGTTTGCTGATAATTATGGTTTCCAGCTGCATCCATGTCCCTACAAAGGGCATGAACTCATCCTTTTTTACAGCTGCATAGTATTCCATGGTGTATATGTGCCACATTTTCTTAATCCAGTGTGTCATTAATGGACATTTGGGTTGGTTCCAAGTCTTTGCTATTGTGAATAGTGCCACAATAAACATATGTGTGCATGTGTTTTATAAATGTAAAAGTTGGTTTCTATTTTAGAACTAAATCCATATATACATGTATATAGAAGATGTATTTAATCTCACTCTGTTTATCTTTTAGACACATAGGCACACATGTACCGCCTTACAATTGCAGCAAAATTGCCAAATCAATGAACATCAAAATGATTCTCTAGAAACTCTTAGTTAATATCAAATTTATGTATAATCTATACATAGGTTAACTAACTGTTGCCTAGGAGAAGTCATTAAGTCTTCACTGATTAGATAAGAATATTTTACAATTAGCCTAGAAATGGTCAGCATGAAAATGGGTTTATCTAAATTTCTTGAAGTGTTCTTGAGGTTACTGTTCTCTTAGGTAGTTAATAGTCATATGATTCTGTTGACATGGTTAATTAATTTGACTGAAAAACTTAAATATCTCAAGTGTTTATTTCTTTTTTATAATAGAAATTTCCTGTCCAAGTGATTACAAATTATCCTTAAAACAGGCCAAAATTACTAACTGTAAGTTTGAAGCTTAAACTTTTCTACAAGTCTTAATATTCCACTGATTCTACAAATTATCAGAGGCAACACATATATGNGTATATCTCCTAATGCTATCCCTCCCCTTCCCCACCCCACGATAGGCCCTGGTGTGTGATGTTCCCTTTCCTGTGTCCAAGTGTTCGCATTGTTCAATTCCCACCTATGAGTGAGAACATGTGGTGTTTGGTTTTCTGTTCTTGTGATAGTTTGCTGATAATTATGGTTTCCAGCTGCATCCATGTCCCTACAAAGGGCATGAACTCATCCTTTTTTACAGCTGCATAGTATTCCATGGTGTATATGTGCCACATTTTCTTAATCCAGTGTGTCATTAATGGACATTTGGGTTGGTTCCAAGTCTTTGCTATTGTGAATAGTGCCACAATAAACATATGTGTGCATGTGTTTTATAAATGTAAAAGTTGGTTTCTATTTTAGAACTAAATCCATATATACATGTATATAGAAGATGTATTTAATCTCACTCTGTTTATCTTTTAGACACATAGGCACACATGTACCGCCTTACAATTGCAGCAAAATTGCCAAATCAATGAACATCAAAATGATTCTCTAGAAACTCTTAGTTAATATCAAATTTATGTATAATCTATACATAGGTTAACTAACTGTTGCCTAGGAGAAGTCATTAAGTCTTCACTGATTAGATAAGAATATTTTACAATTAGCCTAGAAATGGTCAGCATGAAAATGGGTTTATCTAAATTTCTTGAAGTGTTCTTGAGGTTACTGTTCTCTTAGGTAGTTAATAGTCATATGATTCTGTTGACATGGTTAATTAATTTGACTGAAAACTTAAATATCTCAAGTGTTTATTTCTTTTTTATAATAGAAATTTCCTGTCCAAGTGATTACAAATTATCCTTAAAACAGGCCAAAATTACTAACTGTAAGTTTGAAGCTTAAACTTTTCTACAAGTCTTAATATTCCACTGATTCTACAAATTATCAGAGGCAACACATATATGTATTGTTACCAAAGTCTCTGTTTTTGACTCTACCTTTTCTTCTCTGTCTCTACAAACGTAATTCAAGGCTGTCAAATGTCTCATCTTCTGTGGAGTTTATGGAGTATTTCTCTTATTGGAGCTTCAGAAACACTCTTGGTCTGAATCATATAGCTAAGTTTACACAAAATAATAATAATAAGAAGAATTGATCCTGAAATACACAAAGAAATGCTTTAACTTAAGTGTGCTTGAGGGCTCAGCTTTAGAGGATTCATTTTATGGATATAAAAGAATGAGTTACGATTAGTCTATACATATATAGACTAATACATATATACATATATACTTATATATCTAAGACTATCAGATATATTAGTGCATACACTAATATACATTTGTATCTATATTATTAATATGTACAAATACTAGTACAGTATATATATTAGTAATATATGTTAGTGGTCTCAAATTCGTATGAGTCTGCAGCAACCTCAATTCTACCTCCTCAGAAGAAATAATTCAACCTAGGAGGCATAAGGCAGAAGGAGAGACTGAGTGAAGTTTTAGCGCAGAAATGAATTTTTATTAAAAAGCTTTAAAGCAGGAACAAAAGGAAGGAAAGTCCACTTGGAAGAGGACAAGGTGGTGGACTTGAAAGACAAGTGCCTCATTTGACCTTTGACTTGGGGTTTTCTATGTTGGCATTCTTCTGGTGTCTTGCATTACCGTTACTTCTCCCCTGATTCTTCCCTTGGTGTGGGCTGTCTGCCTGCACAGTGGCCTGCCAGCACTTGGGAGGGGCCGCGTGCTCAGTGTGTTCACTGGAGTTGTATGCAAGCTCACTTGAGGCATTCTCCCTTACCAGCTGAATGTCCCTGAAAGCTCATATGTCAGTTAAACGCCACCATTTTGCCTCTTAATGCACATGCTTGAGCCTACTTGTCAGACTCCTGGGATCTTATCAGGAAGCTACTGATCACCAATTTCAAGATTTTTCTGTCTATTTGGAGACTGTCTTTCATGGGGACTTGCTGGGACCAATTATTATTTTAGATAAACAGTGTAACAACCACCTTACCATCACCTGATAGTTGGCTCATATTCCTGGTGTCACTGGGGGAGCCCTCTTCTGCCCTGCTCATGGCAGACTAGCTACCTACTGTAATATATAAATGCTAATATATACACTATATGTACCAATATATGCTAATGTAATATGTACATTGGTTTATTATATAAACACATTATTATGTAACACATAGATACTATTGCTGCTGAGTTAAAATAAATGGATACTCTTCATTTATCTTTTCAGTCTTCCCAATGGCAAGTTTATCTAGACCATGCCAACCTTATTTTTCACCCCAAACTTAGCCAAAATATAAAACACTAAAAACAGAGAAGGGCCCAGTAGTATATCAGAGATAGCCTGTACTGGTTCACAAGCAGATTTATACATTTTCAGGAATTTTGCAAGCCAGTTGTTAATCTGAATCCTTAGTAAAAATTAACTTATATAAACTTACAATTAAATCAATTATATTAAAAACAAAGTTAATAAATCCTTAAAACTCATTACTTGCTCATTATTTTCCACATTTTGCCATCATCTATGTTCTTGATGTTTGATGTTATTTATGTCTATTTTTATCTTTATGTGCAAGTACTACATAATCATGTGCTATTGTGCATGTCTTCTGACTCCTGTGTTCAGTGCTGTCTTGTTGGTAGATTGTAATGAGCCATGGTAGGAGTATTTATACCACAGAATTTGGCCAGTGACTCAGGCTTAAGTCAGTGCCTTTTTTCTCCGCTGCAGTCAGATGTTAAACATTTGCCATCATACCCCTGGAAGAATCTATTACCTAGTATGCTGCATACTTTTCTTGGATACTTGAAGACTAGTAGCTAAATTAGATAGTTGTGAAAGAAAAGCAGAATTGGTATGTAGATTACATACACACACACACACACACACACACACACACACACACACACACATATGTATAATATGTATGATAACCCACATAAACCTAGTTAAATTACATCCAATAAAGAAAGAACAGAGAGTAGAGGGAAGATTTCCCTGGAAACTGTCACAGAACACATGCATCCATGTTTTTGAATAATGAATTTAATTTCCAGGTTTCACATAAAGCTCTTTTCTGCCTTTGCTCTCCCTTGCTCTCCCTTAACATTTTCCTACTTCCTTTTCTTCATCCCTTTATCTGAACTTCTTAACGAGATGCAATTCTAACCTGTTCCCTCCCTCTCTATTATTGCACTAATCTGTTTCCACCCACATAATTAAGGTGATCACCTCCTTCTTTCTCCTGTAAAGCAGCATTAATCACCCCTCGGTACTCAGGCAGAGTGACCTCCAGCCTACATGATCTGGGTAACAATCTTAGAGAGCCTTCCCGCAAGGTCCCTGTGCCTGCCCTCTTCTCTCTTCCCTCCTGGGAAGAGGTCAGGTCTGCTGCTTGGAAACCATTCTCCAACCTCTTAGCTATTCTCCACCTACTAAGCTGTTTATCAGCTTTGGTCAGAAAATCAAATTTTTTTCTACCCATACTTTTCTCTAATTACTTTCTCCAGTCCTCTTATAGACTCCCAGGAGACTGAATTAATCTTATCAAAAATCATTCCAGGAACAGCTGAAGGAGTTGTGGGTGTTAGCACATGCTAAAACAACTCGAACTCTTCAATTTCCCCAAAAAAGGAAGAGAATTTGCTCTGTGAAACCCATGGAAGACAGAGCCAGGAATTGTAGTTTTTTTTTTAAAAAAAGTAAAATATAATTTCAGATTAAGACAGGAAATTTCACTTTGAGCTGCCCTAAATAAATATAGGCTGGTGATCATGAGTGAGCTGCAGGTCTCAGGGATTATTTAATAGCCATCACAGAAATGATGCCTGGGTAGAGTAGATGGTTGGATTAAAGCATCTGTAAGTTTTCCTCTATTCTAAAACCAACTGGTTCCGTGAATCTCTGAGTTGTAGCCTGAAACACTGGTCATGGGACCAATATTTTTGACTTGCATTCATCTCTTGCTCCTCACCTCCCTCCCACCTCCTGATGCCTTGTACAATTTATAGCATAATTTCATATCCCTGCTTGAAAACAAAGCAAAGTTTCTTTATTACCAGATCCCCAATGGGTTTTGATCAGTTCCTCTTTGAAGTAAGCCTGCATTGCTTTCTTTCTTCAAATGGAACAAAAGGCTAAATTGTCTCCAGTGATATAGTGAAGTATTTCTCAAAGTAAGAAAAAAATAAGACAAAGTAAAACAAACTGTTAAAGAGCCTTAATCAAGCATTTCAGAAACAGGATAAAACAGAAAAGGAAGAACAGGGACTTGAATATTCAGAGTTAATAGCAGTTCTTACAATGCCTTTCATCCCTGGCTCTTAAACATCATGCAAAGCAATATTATTGCCCTCATTTTTCATCTTATTATTATTTAGCATTTATATTTGCAAGGAGTTTAGGGTTCATTCTTATTATCAATCCCTCACAATCCCATGGTGGGAAAGACAGAGACTTGAGTCCCCTCTGGTTCTGATAAGATAAATGGTCACAGAAGAACTAGAGACTTTGATCCAGTACTGGCAGTGGATAGGGGCCAGGGTGAAATTGAAGAACCTGATCACCAAGTCCACATTCTGAACAGGGGGCATTTAAGCCGCACATGTGGAAGGGAGCATACTGTGGTGGAAAGACTACTACTTTGGCCATGATTGAACTTAGGATTTTTTTTTTCTTTCACCGAATCTTGGTTGTCTTTTCAGTAATATGAAGGAAGAATAAAACCTACACAACTAAATAGAATCACTTTGGAAATACAGTAAGGTTAAACATTTGAAGCATTAGTTGGTATTCTGTAAAACTCAGTTGCCTTTTACATCTCTTTTGATGTATGCTTAGAGTGTGATTGTGATTCTACAAGCTTGTGGTAACTTGCTGATCGAACCACAGGCAGTAGGGTAAGTGGTTTGTCCTGGGAAAGCAGAGATGCGTACTGCCAGGTCCCTTCCTTTAAAAACCTGATTCCATAAATCCTAGAAAGAGGGCATTAAAGATGGATGCACGTTTGTGCTACTTGTTTCATTGAGAGGTGGGAGTCTGATACCATTAAGAGGTAAAATCTTGTAGCATTAATGACTTGCTGAAATAGAAAATGGAAGAAGTGATGCAACCCTAGTTCCAGTACTAGCCTGTAAATGAACTGCCGATTTCCACCTTGCCTATTGCAGTTCTGACCTTAGAAACGTGTATCTGCACACCAACTGACAGCCCCAGCTGAGCCCACACTTAATAATTGACATAGGAGTAAAGCCATCTTGGATCTTCTGTAACAGCCCATCTGACAACCAATTACAGCCAAGTGACCTTTGTTGATGCCACATGGAAGAGAAGATTCAACCAATTGAGTCCTGCCCAAATTCCTGGAACATGAAAATAGAATAGAATAGAATAGAATAGAATAGAATAGAAGGATTAATGTTTTATGTCAGTATACTTTGGGTAGTTTGTTATACAATAATGGATAACCGGAACACCAACTTCTTACTGTCTAACTGGAGCTCCAATCTGAGCCACTATCTACATTTCCAACCCCAATTCCCTGAATACTTTGCACAACATGTGCTTCTCGGGAAATGAGTCCTCTCTCTAGCAGGCACACCTCTATATCCTCCCGGCCCTATGGAAATCTCACATCTTCACTAACTACCTCTTGATAATCTCTATCAGTCAAGATAAGTAATGCTGTCTGTTCTAAAATACGAAACTCTCAATGCCATTGCATGAAAACACTTTTATTTTCTTATTTTGAAGACTAACAAGCACTAGACTTTTCTCAGAGATGGCTCCTCTCCAAGAAGTATGACAGGTTTCAAATCTTTAGACCATTTAGGGTTCCACCGTTGCCTTGGGTCTTCTTGATGGTCTCTGCTAGATCCCCTACATCAGGCCTTGGGAAAGAATATAATGCATGGGCAAAGAATCTCATGAAAGATTGCAGAGGCCGCAACTGAGAGTGACATGTACGTTCTCCCCATATGCTGTGATACAGTACTAGTTACATGACTCCAACCTAACTTTAATAAAAGTTAAAAAATATAGGCTCACTGTGCACCTAGAAAAATGAAAGTCACTGATAAAATGCAATAGCAGGTGACATTTTACAGGTGTCTTTTCCTCTATGCATAAAGAACGTTTAGCTGTTTAAGTTCAGATGTTACACTTGATTCAACATTAAGTAGTTACTGTATACCAGGAGCTAGTCTATAGGCAGAGTTTTCTGGATGAAGTTTTTGTAGATATAAAATAAACACTAAACAAAAATTGAAAAAGACTAGGATTTACTCAGTCTCTGCTATATCGCTCTTGTCAAACAACGCAGAACTATGATGATTATGAGTGTTTAGATCCATATTGGTTTCAGATTCATTCCACACCATTTTCCTAGCTGTGTGAGCTGGACATATTATTTAACTTCTCTGAGTTTCAGTTTCAGTTGTAATGAGAACAACAATATCCATGCCACATAGTGAATAACATTAGTAAAATATAGTTTTCATAAAGATACTAAAAAATGCGTTTAATTCTTTGTTCCAACATGCTACCTAAAATACTCTCTGATGGACAGTCTCTCCTCTGGTTTTTTGGCAGACCTTGTTAATCAGTTATGACATTTTATTTTCTACTCATTCTGTTATTATTCTCAGAATTCTTCCTAGCATGCCTTTCCAAGCAGCCAAGGCCAATATATTAGAGTTAGTTTTTAAAACAAAATCTCATTTGTGATCTTTCATCTAACACATTCACTTGACAGAAAATTGTGCTGTTTGGTTTTTATGACTGTTAGGTTTTTACATAGGCATGTTTGCTTCTCCAAAGGGCTGTTAACTCTTTGAGGAGTGAGATCCTGATTTTATTGTCTTCTCCATGGTACCCAACCATAACACTCAAGACTTAACAGATTGTCTCTTAATTGAATATATAATACAGAAAATAATACTCTTTATTCCAAGTCTACTAAGAGTTAAATGTGTGACATGCATAATTTTATTTAATGTTAATTTAACAAAACCCCTAGGAGGAAAGAACTATTATTGTGCTGATTTTGCTGATGAAGGAACAGAAGCTTAAAAAGTTAAAGCATTTAATAAAATTCAACATCCTTTCATGATAAAATCTTTCAACACACTGAATACAGAAGAAAAATACCTTAATATAAAGGTCATATATGACAAACCCACAGCTAACATCATCATACTGAATGAGGAGAAATTGAAAGCCATTCCTGTAAGATCTATAACAAGACAAGGATGCCCACTTTCACCACTCATATGCCACATAATACTGGAAGTACTAGCCAGAGCAATTAGGTAAGACAGAGAAATAAAGGACATCCTATTTAGAAAGGAGGATATAAAATTGTTATTTTTTGATTACAAGATCTTATATTTAGAAAATCTTATATTTAAAAAAACATGACCTCACCACAATAAGAACTTTCAGAGCTGATAAATGAGTTCAATACACTTTTAAGACACAAAAATAACATATAAAATTAGTAGAATGTCTACACAGTGACAGTGAATAATATGAAAAAGAAATCAAGAATGCAATTCCATTTATAATAGCTAGAAAAAAATAAAATACCCAAGAATAAATGTAGCCAGAGGTGAAAAGTATTCACAACAAAAACTATAAAACATCACTTTAAAAAACTGAAGAGGATACACAATAGATGGAAACATATCTCATATTCATTAGTCGGAAGAAATAATATTGTTAAAATGTCCATACTCCCCAAAGTGATTTACAGATTCAATGCAAACCCTATCAAATTACCTATGACAATCTTTACAGAAATTGAAAAAAAAATTTAAATTCATATGGAATCCATATGAATTTAAATTCATATGGATTCCTTAATAGCTAAAGGAATCCTGAGCAAAAGGAACCAAGCTGGAGACATCACAAAATCTAACTTCAGAATATGCTACCAGAGGGTGGAGCAAGATGGCCAAATAGAAGCCTGCACCATTCCTTTCCCTGAAGGAATACCAAATTCTTACAAGTAACTAAACACAAAAAAAGCACTATCACAAGAACCAAAAATCAAGTGAACAATCAAAGTACTTGGTTTTAACTTCATGTGGTGAAAGAGGCACTGAATAGGGTAGGAAAGACAGTATTGAACCACGGATACCATCCCTCCCCCATCCCCCAGCAGCATGGAGAGAGAATCTCTGTGCTTGGGGGAGGGCAAGCACAGTGACTGGCGGACTTTACGTTGGATTCAATGCTGTCCTGTCATAGTGGAGAGCAAAGCCATGCTGTGTTCAGTCGATGCCCACACACACAGGGAGAATTTGGACCAGATCTAGCCAGAGAGGAACTACCCATCATTCAGTTGGAACTTGGGTTTCTTGGCAGGCCTCACCACTGTGAGCCAAAGTGCTCTGGAGTTCTAGATAAACTTGAAAGGCAATCTAGGACACAAGGACTCCAATTCCTAGGCAACTCCTAGTTCTAGGTTAGGCTTAGAGCTAGTGAACTAGGGTGGCATGTGACCTAGGGAGAAATCAGATGGGGTGTGTAAGGGAGTGCTTGCACCACTTCTTCCCCAACCCCAGCCAGAGGAGCGCACAAAAACAAAAGTGACTCCTTTCTTCTGCCTGAGGAGAGGCAAGCAAAGAATAAAGAGAAGTTTGTGTTGCACCTTTGATTCCAGCTCAGCCACAGTAGGATAGGGTACCAGGCAGAGTCAACATGCCCCCATTCCAAGCCCTAGGTCATGGATAACACTTCTAGACACAACTTGGACCAAAAGGGAACCCACTGCCTTGAAGGGAAGGAACCAGTCCTGACAAGATTCATTACCCACTAACTAAAGAACCCTTGGACCCGGAATAACCAACAACAAAATCCCCGTAGTATGCCATGGGCCTTGGGCTCAGATATGCTGGCTTCAGGTGGGACCCAGCACATTTCCAGCTATGGTGGCTATCATGAAAAACTCCTTCTGCTTGAAAAACAGATGAAAATTAAAGGGGACTTTGTCTTGCATCTTATGCAAATCTCAGCCACAGTAGGGTGGAGCACCAAGCAGGCTCTTGGGGTCCCTGTGCCAAGGTCTAGGCTCTTGGATGGCAGTTCTGGACCTGCCCTGGGCCAGAGATGAGCCTATTGCCCTGAAGGGTGAGTTCCAAGTATGGCACCATTCACCACAAGCTGACTGAAGAGCCCTTGGGGTCTGTGTGAACATCAGTTCATGTGTGATGTGATAGAATTGATGTGACACATCACATAGAGTGGCCTGGCAAATCCCCTGTGGGCTGCTGGTGGTGGTGGCTACAGAAAGAGGCTCTTATGCCTGTGGAAATGCGAGGAAAGAGCAAGAAGTATTTTGTAGTCTTGTTTGAGTGCCAGCTTAGCTGCACTAGAATAAAACATCAAGTAAATTACTAAGGATTTTACTCTAACCTCTGCCTTCTAGACAGCATCTCTGGGCCCACCCAGGACCTGGGAGAACTCACTTTCCTGAAGGGAGGGAAACAAACCAGGCTGGCTTTGCCACTTGCTGATCACAGAGCCCTAGGGCCATGAGTGGACATAGATGGTAGTCAGGTAGTGGTTATAGCAGGTCTTGGGTGGGACCCAGTGCTGTGCTCACTTCAGATATGAACCAGTTGGGATGGCCTTATGTCCCCCTCCCCAGTTCTAGGTGGTTGTTGTGTCCCCCCTCTCCAGGGGTGCTTTTATACCCTTCCCCAGTTCTAGGTGGTTCAAAACAGAGAGAGACAGACTCTATTTTTGGGGAGAAAGTAAAATAAAATAGCAAGAGTATCTGCCTGGTAATCTAAAGAATTCTGCCAGATCTTATCCAAGACAGTCAAGGTGGTACCTCTATGAGTCTACAAAAAACATCTTCTCTGGAATTCCATCTTCTCTGGAATGAGACTAGAAATCAACAACAAGAGAAATACCAGCTTTATTGGGCATGGGGCCCAAGTCCCTTCGAATACTTGGAAACCTTTCCCAAGAAGGATGGGCACAAACAAGCTCAGACTGTGAAAATCACAATAAATCCCTAACTCTTCAATGCCCAGACACTGACAAACATCTATAAGCATCAAGAACATCCAGGAAAACATGACCTCACCAAATGAACGAAATAAGTCACTAGAGACCAATTCCAGAGACACACAGATATGTGTCATTTCAGACAATTACTTCAAAATAGTTGTGCTGAGGAAACTCAAGAAATTCAAAATAACACAGAAAAATAATCCAGCATTCTATCAAATAAATTCACCAAAAAGATTGAAATAAGTAAAAAGACTCAAACAGAAATTCTAGAGTAGAAAAACACAGTTGACCTACTGAAGAATGCATCAATGTCTTAATAGCAAAATAGATCAAGCAGAAGAAAGAATTAGTGAGCTTGAAGACAGACTATTTGAAAATGCAAGGTCAGAGGAGGCAAAAAAAAAAAAAAAGATTTTTTTTAAAAAAGAAGCACACCTACAAAATCTAGAAAACAGCCTTAAAGGGGCAAATCTGAGTTATTAGCCTTAAACAGGAGATAGAAAAAGAGATAGGTTTAGAAAGTTTATCAAAAGGATAATATCAGAGAACTTTCCAAACCTAGAGAAAGATATCAACATTCAAGCAGAAGAGGTTATAGAATATAAAGCAGATTTAACCCAAAGAAGACTACTTCAAAGCATTTAATGATCATTCTCCTAAAGGTCAAATATAAAGAAAGGATTGTAAAAGCAGCAGAAGAAAAAAATAAATTACATATAATGGAGCTCCAATAATCTGGCAGCAGACTTATCAGTAGAAATCTTACAGGCCAGGAAAGAATGGAATATTTAAAGTGCTTAAGAAAAATTTTTTTTTTTACCTTAGAATAGTATATCCGGTGGTATAGCCTTCAAACATGAAGGAGAAAGAACAATCTTGACAGACTAACAAAAGTTGAGGGATTTCATCAACACCAAATATGTCCTACAAGAAATGCTAAAAGGAGTTCTTCAATATGGAAAAAAAGTATGTTCATGGGCAATAAAAAATCATCTGAAGGTACAAAACTCACTGGTAATAGCACACAGAAAAACACAGATTATTAAAACTTGTAATTTGATGTGTAAACTACTCTTATCTTACATAGAAAGGCTAAAATATGAACTAATAAAAAATAATATACCTGCAACTTTTCAAGACATGGTAAAATAAGACATAAAGAGAAACAACAAAAGTTAAAAGCAGGGGTATGAAGGTAGAGGGCAGAGTTTTATTAGTTTTCTTTTGCTTGCTTGTTGCTTTGTTTGTTTATACAATCAGTGTTGTTATCAATTTAAAATAATATGTTATAAGATACAGAATTTTAAGCCTCATGGTAACCTCAAATTGAAAAACATACAATAGATACATGAAAATGAAAAGGAAGAAATTAAATCATATGATCAGAGAAAATTACCTTCACTAAAAGGAAGAGAGGAAGGAATGAAAGAAAAAGAGAAGACCACAAAGCAACCAGAAAACAAATGACAAAACGGCATGACCAAGTCCGTACTTACCAATAATAACATTGAATGTAGGGGACAAAACTCTTCAATCTAAAGATACAGAGTGGCCAAATAGATTAAAAAGCAAGACCCAGTGAGCTTTTGCCTACAAGAGATGTATTTCACCTATAAAAATACGCTTAGAGTAAAACAAAGGAATTGAAAAAGACATTCCATGCCAATGAAAACCTAAAAGGAGCAGGAGTAGTTATACTTAGACAAACTATATTTAAAGACAAAAATGGTAAGAAGATACAAGGAAGATCATTATATAATGATAAAGGGGTCAATTCAGCAATAGATTATAATAATTGTAAATATATATGCACCCAATGCTGGAGCAACTGGATGTATGGATCAAATACTATTAAAGCTAAAGAAAGAAATAAATAACAATAACTAGATACTTCAGCACCCCACTTTCAGCACTGGACAGATGTTCCAGATAGAAAATCAACAAAGAAGCAGACTTAATATGCACTACGGACCAAATGGACCTAATAAATATTTATAGAGCATTTTATCCAATGGCTATAGAATACACATTCTTCTCAGTACATGGAACACTCTCAAGGATAAATTATATGCTGGATCAAAAAACAAGTCTTAAAACATGCAAAATAAATGAAATAATATCAAACATCTTATCTGGAGTAAAATTAGAAATTAATAACAAGATAAATTTTAGAAATTATATAAATGCATGAAATTAAACAATATGCTCCTGAATAATGTGTGTCAAGAAGGAAATTGAAAAATTTCTTGAAACAAATGCTGATGGAAACACAACATACCAAAACCCATGAGATGCAGCAAAAGCAGTAAAAAGAGGGAAGTTTAGAGTTGTAAGTGCCCATGTCAAAAAATAAAACTTCAAATAAATAACCTAATGATGTACCTTAAAGAACTAGAAAAGCAAGAGCAAACCAAACCCAAAATTAGAAGAAAAAAATAAAAAAGATCAGAACAGAATTAAATGAAATAAATGAAGAAAACAATATAGAAGTTCAATAAAATGAAAAGATAAGTAAAATTGACAAATCTTTAGCTGTACTAAGAAAATCAGAGAGAACCCTCAAATAAGTAAAATTAGAGATTTAAAAGGAGACATTACAACTGATACTGCAGAAATTCAGAGGATCATTAGTGGCTACTATAAGCAAAGATATTTCAATAAATTTGAAAATCTAGAGGAAATGTATAAATTTCTAGACACATACAACCTACCAAGACTGAACCATGAAGAAATTGAAAACCTGAAAAGACCAGTAACGAGTAATGAGATCAAAGCCATAATAAAGTTTCTCCCAGTAAAGGAAAGGCCAGGACCTGATGACTTCACTGTTGAATTCTACCAAACATTTAAAAAAGAACTAATATCAATTCTCCTCAAAATACTTTGAAAACGGGAGAGAAAACTTATGAACCAATTCTACAAAGCCAGTATTACCCTGATATCAAAATCAGAAAAAGACATATCAAAAAAAGGAAAGTACAGGCCACTATCTCTGAGGAATATTGATGTAAAAATCTCCAACAAAATACTAGCAAACTGAATTCAACAACACCATTAAAAAGACCATTCACCATGGTCAAGTGGGGTTTACCCTAGGTATGCAAGCATGGTTCAACATTTGCAAATCAATCAGTACATTACATCATATTAACAAACTGAAGGACAAAAAAAAAAAAAATGATCATTTCATTGCTGCTGAAAAAGTATTTGATAAAGTTTAATATTCCTTCATGATAAAAACCCTAAAAAACTTGAGTATAAAAGGAACATACCTCAATCTAATAAAAGTCATATATGACAGAGACAGCTAGTATCATAGTGAGTGGGGAAAACTTGAAAGTCTTTTCTCTAAGATGTGGAACACAACAGGGTTGCCCACTTTCACCTGGTTATTCAACAAAATTACTGTAGTCTTATTAAAGTAATCAGACAAGAAAAAGACATGAAGGACATCCCAATTGCAAAGGAAGAAGTCAAACTATCCTTGTTTACAGATAATATGATCTTATATTTGGAAAAACCTAAAGACTACACCCAAAAATATTAGAACTGGAAAGCAAACTCAATGAAGTTGCAGTATACAATATCGACATACAAAAATTAGTAGCATTTCTATATGCCAACAGTGAGCAATCTGAAAAAGAAACAAAAAAGTAATCAAATTTACAATAGCCAGAAGTAAAATTAAATACTCAGAAATTAACCAAATAAGTGAAACATCTCTATAATGAAAACCATCAAACACTGATGAAATGAAAAAGGAGGCCAAAAAATTGAAAGATATTCTACATTAATGGATTAGAAGAATCAACATAGTTAAGCTGTCCAAACTACCTAAAGCAATCTACAGAATCAATTCAATCTCTGTCAAAATAGCAATGGCACTCTTAACAGAAACGGAAAAATAATCCTCAAATTTATATGAAACCACAAAAGACCCAGAACAGCAAAGCTATCCAGAGCAAAAACAAACAAACAAAAAACAACAGCAACAAAACAAAACAAAAAAATGGAGGAATCATATTACCTGAATTCAAATTATACTACAGAGCTATAACCAAAACCCAAAACAGCATGATATTGGCATAACAACAGACATACCGACCAATGGAAGAGAATAGAGCCCAGAAACAAGTCCATGCACCTGCAGTGAACTAGTTTTCTTTTTTTCTTTCTTTCTTTCTTTTTCTTTCTCTTTCTTTCTTTCTTTCTTTCTTTCTTTCTTTCTTTCTTTCTTTCTTTCTTTCTTTCTTTC
>NW_016809527.1:302534-314623 GCF_001698545.2 Rhinopithecus bieti | reverse complement strand
TCTTTCTCTTCCTTTTTCTTTCCTTTCTTTCCTTTCTTTCCTTTCTTTCCTTTCCTTCCTTTCCTTCCTTTCCTTCCTTTCCTTCCTTTCCTTCCTTTCCTTCCTTCCTTCCTTTCCTTCCTTTCTTTCTTTCTTTCTTTCTTTCTTTCTTTCTTTCTTTCTTTCTTTCTTTCTTTCTTTCTTTCCTTCTTTCTTTCTTTCTTTCTTCCCTTCACTCTCTCTCTCTCTCTCTTTCTATCTCTCTCCCTCTCTTTTCTTTTCTTTTTTTCTTTCTGGGGATGAAGTCTCACTCTGTCACCCATGCTGGAGTGCAGTGGTGTGATCTTGGCTCACTGCAACGTCCACCTCCTGGGTTCAAGCAATTCTCCTGTCTCAGCCTCCCGAGTAGCTGGGACTGCAGGTGGGTACCACCACATCCGGCTAATTTTTGTATTTTTGGTAGAGACTGGGTTTTGCTCTGTTGGCCAGGCTGGTCTTCAACTCCTGACCTCAGGAGATCCATCCACCAGACTGCTGGGATTGCAGGCATGAGCCAGGGTGCCAGGCCTAGTGAATTCATTTTCAACAAAAGTGCCAAGAAGATACATGGGGGGAAAAGACAATATTTTCAATAGAGGGTGCTGGAAAAATTGGGTATCTATACACAGAAAAATAAAATTTGGCACCTATATCTCAAAATATACAAAAAAAAAACAACAAATCAAAATTGGTTAAAGACTTAAATTTAAGAACTCACACCTTGAAACTACTATAAGAAAACACTGGGGAAACTCTCCAGGATATTGGTCTGGCAAAGATTTCCTGAGTTATACTGCACAAGCACAGACAACCAAAACAAATATGGACAAATGGTATCACATCAAGTTAAAAGGCTTCTTCTGTACAGCAAAAGAAGCAGTCAACAAAGTGAAGACAACCCACAGAATGGGAGAAAATATTTGCAAACTACTCATATGACAAGGGATTAATAACCACAATATGTAAGGAGCTCATACAAGTTTATAGGAAATAATAAAATAATCTAATTTTTAAAATGGGCCAAAGATTTGAATAGACATTTATCAAAAGAAGACATACATTCCATTTCTTGGCTATGGTGAAGAGTGCTACAATAAATATAGAAGTGCAGATATCTTTTTGACATAGTGATTTACTTTATTTTGGATATGTGTCTGTTTTTATGCCAGTACCATACTGTTTTGGTTACTATAGTTTTGTAATGTATATATTTTTTAATTTTTAATTTTTATTTGTTCTGGGTACATAGTAAGTGTATATATTTATGGGGTACATGAGATACTGTGATACAGGCATGCAATGTGTAATAATCACATCATGGAAAATGGAGAATTTATCCCCTGAAGCATTTGTCCTTTGTGTTACAAACAATCCAATTTTACTCTTTTAGTTATTGTAAAATGTACAATTAAATTATTATGGACTCTTGTGTTATCAAATGCTAGGTCTTATTCATTCTGTCTGTTTCTTTTGTACCCACTAACCAACCGCATTTTCCTTTTTTCTCACCTACTTCTGTTCCCAGCCTCTGTTACCCATCCTTCTACTCTCTATCTCCACAAGTTCAATTGTTTTGATTTTTAGCTCCCACAAATAACATGTGAAAAACATGCGAAGTTTGTCTTTCTGTGCCTGACTTGTGTCACTTAAAATAATAACCTCCAGTTCCATGAATGTTAAGTACCTTTCCAATATTATTAGCTAATAAATGAGAGAATCGGGATTGAAATCCAGAACTCTCTGATTCCAAAGGCTATGTCCCTGATCACAGTCCTATATCATCATCAACTCTCCCTGTGTTTTTTTCCACCTTTCATGATCACTCTTGGTTGTTGAGAGAGAAAAGCAGATTCAAAGGACAGGAAGTAAAAAAGAAGAAACACGGTGGTGGAGATAGATTAGACAGGGAAAATGAGGAAATGAGGGCAGGTGAGGGAGACAGATTATTATGAATAAACAGAAGAGGAGGTTTGCATAAAACAAAGGCAGAATAAAAGAAGAGAAGGTGAAAGAGAGACGTTTGATTACAGTTTTGGGCCTGCATAATTTGCCTTATACTAATAGAAATTGATTCTTAAAATAAAGGAAGAAGAAATGTTACGAACAAGTGTTTGTTAACAAACTTGAGTACTCTATTTGAAAAGGCTTTCTGCCACTGTGATTTCTTTACTTGATACTTCTTTGTACTTGCCAAACAAAGACAGGAAACGAAAGTGGTTTTTTGAGTGTTAGGTGTCAGACGCAGAGGTAAATACTTTTTGTATATTGCCTTATTTAGTTTCCAAGAAAACTCTGAAGGGCTATTGGCCCTATCAAGTTCCACAAATGATAAAACCTGAGACTCAAAGAGAGTTCACTCATACAATATTCGCAGCTGGTTAGTGGGAGATCTATGTTTTGTGTAAGACCAAAGGTTTTTATTGCTTTTTTCCCTTACATGACTGTTTTCTTTAATATCGGTATCCATAGCCATTATATGATTATACATTATTTGCTTACTGCTTATTTTGCATTTGCAGAAACAGGACTTCAACTGGAATGTTGTGTATAGAACAACTGGCATATGGTAAGTATTTGATGTTGATTCAAGTGAATACAACATCCAGACATAAATGGCTAAACGTTTGTTATTCATAGAGAAAGGAATACCTGTAAAATGCCACCTGCTATTGGCTCTGAAGATAATAGTAGAAGCGGGACTGCTAGTAGGGAGTAAAGAGAAATTTCCTGGAGTTTACTACTTCTAACTGTTCATATATATATATATATACACACACACACACATATATGAATACTGTCCTTTATCAGTTAGTTTGTAGTGTAGGTTCATGCTGTTTCTGCATATTACTGTAGGACTTTCTGTTTCCTCCTGTGCCTCTGTATGCTTCAAAAATGGAAGGGCAGTGCAATAAGAAATGATTAAAGAACTGGAAATGGAAACTTGGGATGCAAGATTAAAGGGATTCAGCCTGGAGAAGAGAAAGATGCTGGGCCGATTTAACAGTCTTCAAGTGCCTAAGAGGATAGTATAAGAAGGAAGGTGACCAAGTTCACATCAGAAAAGAAGAACCTGGCTTAGATTACAGTTTTCAAGACTAAGAGGGAAATTAACGAAGAACTGTCTGGCTACAGGTCCTTAGGCACAAAAGCAAGCTATGTGGAGGAAACTCTTTTTTCTTTCCTAGATAGAATCATTAAGTGAATAAATGTTTTTATGCCTTGTATTGAAGTAGTTCGTAATAAATTTATTAATTACTTGTCCCTCTGCTCTATGTCAGATGTTGTGATAAACATTTCTTCTTGCTGTTCACTCAGAAAGGGAAGGTCATACCCATTTTACAAATGAAAAGCTGAGACTCAGAAGTGGAAAGTGATTTTCTCTGTCAGGCCACTAATAAATGGCAGGGTGAGGATTACAGGCTGGGTCAATTTGGCTACAAAAAACAAAACCAACGAAAACAATTATAACAATAAACATATATACACGACTTCATCTTTGGAAGGCACATTGTACTAAGAACCTTTGTATATTATGTTATTTGAACCTTCCAACAACCTGACTTAGAATGGTTTTAAGTCAGCCTGGCATTGTGGCTCAACCTGTAATCCCAGCCCTTTGGGAGGCCGAGGCAGGTGGATCACAAGGTCAGGAGTTCAAGACCAGCCTGGCCAATGTGGTGAAACCCCAACTCTACTAAAAATACAAAAAATTATCCAGGTGTGGTGGCAGGCAGCTGTAATTCAGCTACTTTGGAGGCTGAGGCAGGAGAATCGCTTGAACCCAGGGGACAGAGGTTGCAGTGAGTCGAGACAGTGCCACTGCCCTACAACTTGGGCAACAGAGTGAGACTCGGTCTCAAAAAAAAAAAAAACAAAAAACGTTTTAAGTCCCTGATTCTCCAGTGAAGAAGCACTGCAGAGTGGTAATGTTACCTTGTCAAAGTAATATATTTAGTAAGTGGTAAAGCCAGGATGTAAACTAAGATCCGTCTCATTCTGAAAACCCTGATCTTCCCTCTATGTCGTGCCACAATTGCCTCCCAAAATTTTATATTAAGAGAGTTAAGAGTATCCATTAAATCCTAAATTAGTATTTGTCGTATAATAGAGATATTATAAATGTAATATAGGGAGAAGACAAGTTGAAACAAGTATGATAGGATGAGCAGATAGGGTATCATGGTAGAAGTGACATTTTAATGGGGTCTTTTAGGATGGTTACGGTTCCCTCTCAGACATAAGAAAAAGAAAAGTGAGATAGGTTGAGGAAAAAGAAAAAATGTGCAAAATTAACAATACAAAATATGCAAGAAACATAAGGAAATTGAAAAAATATAAAATATGTTGCCATGAATCTTTTCCAGTAATTTTGGGCACAGAGCATAGAAAGCTTCCAAGTGACTACTGAGCATAAGACAGTGGTGGATATGTTTTATTTTATTCCTAGGCATAAAGAAAGCCCAGATTTTCCAAACCCCTTTGTGTCTCAGTAAGATAAGGTGACTGAGTTCTGGTGGTGGAATGTGGGAAGAAGTGCCCGAGCGATTCAACCAACTAAGAACTTTCATGAGTGAAAAAGCAGCCACTAAGTTAACAGTGCTAGCAGTGAAAGAAGTACTCCTAGCTTGGGACTATATCTTTTAGACTGGCATCTTCCAAAGTGTATTTATCATAACATTTATCCATAGAAATGCTCCATTATAATGATTTTTGTTAAATATGCCTGAATATTCATATTCAGGATATTATATCCCCTCTGAGAGGCTCATAATAAATACCAGGTTATCGAGGACTGTGAGAAGTCATGTAGTAAAGCAACCTAGTAAAGTGTTTAACTTCATGTTTTTCAAACACATTTTCCCCAGATAACTCATTCTAGTAACATCTACAATATCCTGGGAAACTCATGATTTATAGAACATAGTGTGGGAAATCATGCTCTTGTCAATATGGATTCACTGAAAATGTTTCACTAGAGAAGCAACAGTTTTTTCTTTCTCCCTAAGTCATGAAATTTCACCCTGTGATTGCTTTTACATTAACTCATCAACTTTTCTTTAAGGTAAGAGGAACTGCTAATCTGAGTCAGAGTTCAAAATCTCGTTTGGGCTATACTCACTCATAATGCTCACTGTGCATTTAAATTCCACGCAAATTGGCTCTTCCCATATGGTTCTTGCTTCTTATACTAGTATGGTTTCACTTCTGGGTCAAATGACAAAACTAACTCTCTCTCTCTCTCTTTCCACTTTCTCATTTGGCATAATTCCCTAGAATCCTAATTTCGAGATTTGTATTTTGAAAGCAAGTGAATAGGTGAAAGTAGGAAGTACTTCCCAGACTTCAAATTTATGCTACTTCTTCCAACTCTATTTCACCTCAGGGTATAACATCCGCCTTAATTCTCTACATGTAGCTTCCTCAAACCTTGCAAAGAAGGATTCTATTGCAAGTAAAGGGGGCCAATTGCTTTCAGTCCCCTGCCGGAGACATCACTGCATTTGAATTATGCTTGAATCTCCATCTCATAGCAACTCAGAGTTGAGGGTAAAATCATAGCAATTAAGCAGTGCTTAATGTATCTTTAGTACTTTGAAGAATCAATTTTTCATGAAATAATTATTTCTTAAGCGATATATATTTGAATATTAAATAGGACCCTTTTGTAAAAAAAAAAAAAAAAAAAAAAAAAAAAAAAAAAAAAAAAAAAAAAAAAAAAAAAAAAAAAAGGAAGCTGTGGTCCAGAGAGGTAAAATAACTCTCCAAAGGAACTGAGTAGGTAGATGAACTCCATCATCCCAACCCTACTCCACTAAAGTTCCTTCCACGGGCAACCGCTATGACTCTGTACATGATAACAATAATACAATGTTTACCTCAGGGACTAAACAAGCTATCAGTTTCCTCCTTTAGCAATACTAATTCCCATAAGATTATAGTAGCCACCAAATAAAAGACTATTTTATCATTATTATTTTTATCATTAATGTTTTCAGATATTCAACTCACAATGTTCTTACCTGCTTTGAAATAAAGCAAATATTCCTTTTGAGATATATCCAATGATAAAGTGAACTGGAAGAATCATAGTTTAAATATCAGTCCCTTGAGTTACATGTTTACAAGAGGTGATATAATGTTTTCAGTTTTACAGTTTTAAAATACAAGCTATTATGAGGTACATTAAGAAATACTATGGAGATTTATGTATTAGTAGAGACTAAACTATCTAACAATAATAGCTTACATTTGCAAAGCACTTTTACTTATGTTATTTCCTCTGATCCTAAGATTAGCCTGTGAAACCGGAAGAGCAGGGAATCTTATCCCTTTTTTCTACAAATGAGAACATCTATACACTGTAAGATAAAATAATTTTCCCAAGGTCACAAAGTCTGTAAGCGCTTGAGCCAAAACACAGAGTCAGGCCTCCTCTTAGACTCATGCTCTTATTTCACCACCATATCTTTGATGTGATGAGGACAGTAGAGGAAAAACAGATTTTGGTATGTAAGAGGTCTGTGTATAAACTCTCTGGCTCCAGTTATTCTAGTTCTGTGCCCAAAAAGAAGTCATTTCACCTCTGTGAGCCCTCACTCACTTAATGTAAAATCAGGTAAAGAATACTTACTTTCATTGTTTCCAGTATTGAGACATCATCTGTCAAATGTTTGGAACATAGGAAGTTCTCAGCATATGTTAGTTCTCTTGAAATACTGTGAGTCTAAAATTGTCTTTTGGAGAATTCTGATTTCAGTTTTAAAGGGAAATGAGCCTCACTATCTCAGGTTGGCTCTATGAGGACAAAGATATTCTGTTACCTAACATCTTTATCTTCATTGCCTGGTATTGAGCATGATGCATGTGAGGTGATTGGCAAATATTATTTTTGAAGAATGAATAAAGGAATAGTGGTCGTTTCTTCTTTAATATTTGTTTGGGCTCCTACACATATAATGCATGGTCCAAGGAGCATTGTGAATTTCTGGCATGAAACAAGGTCCTTGGCCTCAGAGCCCTCCCAAAGAGCACATGATGAATTGCAGTATAAAGGCATATACCCAAGAGAAAGAGACTGACCCAACAGGAACCCAGGGCATGGCAATTCAGCAATTCAGCCATTTCTGTTCCTGGATGCACCAGAAAACTTTGCCTTTCAGGAGACCTCATCTGTCAAAACTTTTGACCTGTTCCTCTGGCAGCTATCTGTATGAGCCAGCTTCTTATTCCAAAAGTAAGTTAAGGACCTCAGCATTCCAGTCCTTGATAAATAAGCCCCTCTTTCTGAGAGCCTCAGTGACAGATAAATCTGTCCACCCAAGGGCATTTCCCAAGCGGGACGGGTTGTTTAAACTCCTTACCAGATTGCAGCTGGCACCCGCCACGTTGATTTTTCTCTCTCCTTATAATCATAATGGGATCTCAGCAATAAAGATGGATTTGTTAATTTCCATCCCCTTCTCACTTTCTCTTTTAATCACTGTCGAGCATAAATTAATTTCAGCTTAAAGAGCTTTCAACAAGATTCCGTCACTGTCTAGGGCACCTAAAGGTCAAAAAACAGGAGCCTCTGAAAACACTCATCAGTTTTTTGCCAGGAATAAACTTTTAGTTATTGACACTTCATTATTTCTATTTTGTCCATGGCAAGCTGGAGTCAGGAGAGAGAGAAACCAATCTGATCACCCACCTGCTATGTTGAGTGTCACATTTTCTTCCAGTGTCTTTGAGGAAGTGGACTAAAGTTTCAATATCAGGCTTGATATCATATCAGGCTTAATATCACTTGCATATTTCTTCAGGGTAGGATACAGAATCAAGTTTTTGGGTCACCAGGCCTGTTTAAATTCCAATTCTGCTATATATCAACTGGGGTGCCTGGAGAAAAATACATAACTTCTGAATTTTGTCAGCTAAGACGTCAATGATTGTGTTCATCTTACGGAATCATTGTGTGAAATTGATGAGAAAGACTGAAAAGTATGGAGTATTGGCCTAGAATGTCAGGTATCTCACAAAATGTAGCCACAGTCAATAGCATTTCCCTTAACATGTCTACCATTTGAAAGTTTACTGTGAGACAGGGACTCTGATAAAGGGAAAACATTAGAGAAACATGTAGGATCACTAAGGAATGCTTCTTGTGTCTTACCATGGACAAGGGGCAATAATGTGGTATGGAAAAGCCTTTCTGAGTGACTTGTAAATATAAATCATCTTCCATGCTCTTTGCTGGACATTGGAGTAAAGTTTGGTGTTACTCATATCAAGCTTATGTCTCATTTCTGCTACTTACTAATTATGTGTGATCTTGGCAAATTAATTCCATCTGTGAGCCTTAGAGGTCTCTCAACTGTACTATGGGTAAAGCACTTCCTGTATTTGATTATTCGTGAACATCAAATGACGTGACATATGCTATTAATAAACAGACAAATTTAGGAATACCAATAGTAGGTCTGCTTTGTAATCTACATGTCATTACACAAAATGATATAAACACTAACAGTAATATTTAACACATATGGCACATTCTATGTGCTAGCAACTTTTCTAAACACTTTATATGAAGTAATTTATCTAACCCTCACTGAAAACCACATAATGGAAGTGTCAGTGTTGCCCTCGTCTTACACCTGTGAAAACAGAGGTCAGATGAACCATTTAACTTCCCCACTGTTATATATTTAATAAGTAGTGAAATCAAGATTGAAAATCTGTGTAATCTGCATTCAGAGTCTGAGCTCTTAAGGATTTTGTACCCTGCTATGGTTGGATCAGGGGAAGAAGATGCTAGTCTACCTAACTAGCTACTAATAATGTGGTATGACATTACCATTCTGGTTTTTCTTTCATAGCATTCATTTATTCTGCATGTATTTATTGAATGTCTACTGTGCTCTAGGCATTGGTTAAGTTGTTGGAGATACAGTAGGAAACTAAACAGACAAACCCTTCTGTTTTTGCAGAGTTTACATCCACTGGTATTAACGGCTAGAAAAGGCAGATGTAGAATTATAATAAAAAAGGCATAGATGAGGAACTTCTGGGGCCTGATCGTAATAGCAGTGCAACACTCTGGAGACACTTCAGGTCTCAAAACCTTATATAGAACTCTTATAATTGCAGGCTAAGAATTGTGTCATTTCATGCTCACGACAACCCTGGGAACCAGATACTGCTAATACCTGCATTTTTCATATAAGGAAATAGCTGCATAAAGGGATCAAGTCACCTGTATAAGAACATATACAGGAAGTATTAAAGCTAGACTTTGGATGCAGGTTTGCCTAAGACAGGACCTCGAGGTTCTAAAGTCCTGTCTATATGGACTCTGATTTAATTGCAGTATTTATTTAAACAAGAGCAGTGCAGACCAGAGGATTCTTTTAGAATAATTGTTCTCAAGCCTTTAAAAACACATTTTGTCTTTCTAAAGTTTTGTCTCCTTTTCCTCCTCAAACTTAGCTCCATTCTGACCACTGCACACACCCCAAATGTGTAGATTCCAGAGTAAGCCATTTCAAAATTATTTCTAATTGTGCTCTCAACTCAAAAGTGTCAGGTACATGCATGATTTCTCCCAAAGACCTGTAAATAAGGATATGAGGTGTGGAATATATTACTCTGGAGCTGATGGGGCTGCAGAGGTCAAAATAAAGTAAAGACAAAGGGTTCGGAAAATGAAATTCAATTAGTATTTGGTCATTTTGAGTGTGATATATTTTGATTCTGGACTTGGGCTGCTTTCATTAAACCAGCGTCCACAAGCGAAGTCTTTACCTTTTGTAAAGGTACAAAAGGTACCTTTACAAGGTTTGTTCGTTCGTTTGTTTTTTCTTTTTGAGATGGAGTCTCATTCTGTCGCCCAGGTTAGAGTGTAGTGGTGCAATCTCAGCTCACTGCAATCTCCGCCTCCTGGGTTCAAGTGATTCTCCTGCCTCAGCCTCCCAAGTAGCTGGGATTACAGGCACATGCTGCCACACCCAGCTAATTTTTGTATTTCTTTTAGAGGCGGGGTTTCACCATGTTGCCCAGGTTGGTCTCAAACTCCTGGGCTCAAGTGACCCACCACCCACCTCAGCCTCCCAAAGTGCTCGGATTACAGGCATGAGCCACCGCGCCCACCCGCCTCTAATATTTTTAACACATATTATAGAAATTACATTTGGCTCAGTCCAGTACGTCCAGGCTTCTATTCCAGATATTAAAGGAGAGTTTGGGTGATAGCCAAGTCTTAGATTTCTAAAGATGGCAAATAGTGGTAAATAATTTTTAAGGTTTAAAACCCATGTTTACATACATTATCTTATCTTGGATCATCCTTAAGACAACCTTGTTGGTTGCTCATTATCACCTCCACTTTATCAATGAAGAATGAGAAAATTGAGTATTTTATGGACTTTTGTTTTTCCCAAAAATATACTCTGATGAACATTAGACATTGTGCTAAGCCACTCCAGAGACCACTGAGGAAGAATAGGAGGGACTTAGCTGGAAGAGTCCCATTCCAGTCTCAACCAGAGCAAACCTGCTTTAGGACTTGTGCAATATTTATTGAGTGTTTTCCATATCACAGCCACTGTGTAGGGTGGTTCAAACAGATTTTTGACCAAGACAGATTTGTAGGCCCTTTCCTCTTGACGTCTTTGTAGCAGGGACTTAGATAAATGCATTAACCATTATTTAATTATATTTCTGAGAAGTGCTACCAAGAAAGAGATCAAGCTGTATAATAGGAGCTGGGGGCATTGATCATCAATGAGATTTAAATTTCACAGAGTGGTTCATGTCTTTAAAGAGTTTGAAAGCCATTAGATTAAGAAAATAATCCCACATTTATTTCCTTATTTATTATTATTTTAAAATAATCCCACATTTAACGAGATCTCAGGTAATTCCCAGAAAAATAGAAACTTTGTTGAATCTCATTTTAGCATCTACAGTGGACTGCTTATAAACAACAGAAATTTATTTTTCACAGTTCTGGAGGCTGGGAAGTTCAAGATCAAGGAAACAGCAGATTCAGCATCTGGAAAAAGACTGTGTTCAGATTCATAGATGGTGCCTTCTAGCAGTGTCCTCATATAGTAAAAGAGGCCACTGAGCTCCCTCAGACCTTTCCTTATAAGGACATTAATTCTATTCATGAGGGTTCCTCCATGACCTAGTCACCTCCTGAAGACCTCTCTTCCTGCCCATCAACTTGGCAGGGGGGTGGGGGCCCAGGGGTAGGATTTTAACATAGGATGCAAACATTCAGATCATAGCAGATACCAAATGTGCAATAAAGATTTTTTTCCTCAATCATGATTTTTAAAAAATTGTGTAAGTATTCCTTTTAAAATAAAGTTTGTTGTGTATAATTAAGGTATACACCATGCTGTGGGATACACACGGATAGTAAAATGGTTACTATAGTGAAGCAAACTAACATATTTCACATAGTTACACATTTTGTTTGTTTGTTTGTTTTGGTGGCAAGAGCAGGTAAAATATATTCACTCAGTATGAATCCCATACATGGCACAGCATTATTATCCAGAGTCCTCATGTTGTATACTAGATCTCAAGACTTATTCTTTCCACATATCTGCTACTTGGATTCTATTGTATTTATTTGGTCTGTCAAAATAATTGGACATTAAAAAAATTACAGTTTTTAAAACCTACTAATAGTGACAACGACTCAATTTATTATATCAAAATATAAAACAATAAAAGTTTGTATTTAAAAAGTAGAACTTATCACACAAGCACTTCCTTCTACTATTAAATTCTTTTATTTATTTATTTATTTTTTTATTATACATTAAAGTCTAGGGTACATGTGCATAACGTGCAGGTTTGTTACATATGTATACTTATGCCATGTTGGTGTGCTGCACCCATCAACTCGTCAGCACCCATCAATTCATCACTTATATCATGTATAACTCCCCACTGCAATCCCTCCCTCCTCCCCCCTCCCCATGATAGGCCCCAGTGTGTGATGTTCCCCTTCCCGAGTCCAAGTGATCTCATTGTTCAGTTCCCACCTATGAGTGAGAACATGCGGTGTTTGGTTTTCT
>NW_016809527.1:238234-299707 GCF_001698545.2 Rhinopithecus bieti | reverse complement strand
CCCTGCTTCAGCTCTCGCTGGTCAGGCTGCAGCAGCTGACCAGCACCAATTGTCCGGCACTCCCTAGTGAGATGACCCCAGTACCTCAGTTGAAAATGCAGAAATCACCGGTCTTCTGTGTCGCTCGCGCTGGGAGTTGGAGACTGGAGCTGTTCCTATTCGGCCATCTTGCTCTGCCCCTAAATTCTATACTGATAACACCATTTCAGGAGGAACAGCTTAGTATTGACAATCGTTTTGGTTTTGGTTTCAGTGTATTTTTTGTGTTTCATTAGTAAATTTGCTTCAGTGGTAGACATGTACAAGCACTATTTTAAGAAGTACATGCTTAGATTTCCACTTGAGTAATGTTATAATGAAAATAATTAAAACCTTCATGGGTGGTCCACAAATGATTGTTTACTCTTTAAATGAGAACTTTGTATTACGTTAATTTGCCGTTTATGAAGGAAACACTGAACTGGTTTTGGCTGAGAAAAGGGCAAAACAAGATCTATATTAAAAAATTATTTATCCACCACAGACAGAATGGATTGGAAAGGAACTAGGGGGGCAGGGAGACCAGATAGGAATTTTATTTTGTGGGAGAGACAGTATGAAAGCCTGAATCAATATAGAGACATTTTGGTGCAATAATAAACTATTTTTACTGGTAATGATGATGATCATTTAGCAGCACAGAAGTTGCACCTCTGTGCCAAATACTTACAAGGTCTGTAGATTTCAGGCCAGAAATTAGTAAAGGGGCATTTTGTCAAGCTTAATTCCTTGTTATAGTTGTCCTCAACGGCCATTTGTGGATTTGACTTGATTACTTTGTGTACATTACAACCCAATTAAATCCAAGCCATGTCTTCACAGAGAGCCAGGTCTATGAAGACAACATAACAAGGGCAATCTTCAGAATATCCCTACCCTACTTCAGCCTCATAATTCCAGGCAAGAAATCTGATTCAGAAAACTGCGGTTAGGAAGGCGACAGAAAGGATTGCTTAGTGATAGGAAAATGACCAGCCAGAATTTTATTTCTTCTAATGCCATCAGGTCTGAGAACTACAAAGAGAGAGAAATGACCAAAGGGAGAGATTGTTCCCTCTTCACAAATATAAATGAGTAAATGGCAATTCCTGTTCATTAAAATTCTATGCAGATAAAGAATAAAAATTTGTAGATAATTAGCTGATTTCTCTATTTGCAGAAACTCGGTTGAGCATAAATAAAGAATGGTCCAGCTATCCATGCATGTGGTCATCATCTACAAATGGAAAAATCTGCTCATCACCATTATATATAATTTTTCATGTCATTTGCTTTGAAGCATTAACAAAAAGAAATATACAATTAGAAGAATGAATGCTGCTTCTCTATTCATTGCCCCGACTTTTGCCTCAAATACAGCACAATCAGAAATGATGCCATTGTCTCCAATTCTGAAAACACAGTGGCAAGAGTATCGAGATCCTCACCATGATATCTTCTAAAGACCATATGCTTATTACTAGGTCTCAGGACAAGCAAGAACCCCACAACCAAGTGAGGTCTCATAAATTTCTATATAATCTCAGATTTGTAAAATGTCATGCACATTTCCCATCATGCCATAATCATGTCGTGTATCATAATCAAATCTTCAAAACCAAGAGGGGCTTTTTTAATTCTGTGAGGGTCCACACTCTTTGTGTCTTGCACATTTCCCATCATGCCATAATCATGTCATGTATCATAATCAAATCTTCAAAACCAAGAGGGGCTTTTTTAATTCTGTGAGGGTCCACACTCTTTGTGTCTTGCTTTTGTTTCTCCTCTAGCCATGAATGACTCAAATTGATATGGGGCTCCTCCTGAGTCTTTAGCCTCAATCACATCAAAATGATGTATTTTATTATTCAAAAACACCTATTATATACCTTTTAGTGTTAATCATTACTTTCTCTGCACTCTCAAAATTTACAGATTTGTTCAGATTACTTCTAATTCATTGTCATCATTATAATTAATCTTGTCTGATAAGAGAGTGAAGATCATGATTGTACTTTGTCTTTTTTTTTTTAATCCTTTTCTTGGACTCTTCCAGTACACTGGACAAAGTAAGTCTCCAAAAGCTTAAAAAGTTTTCCAGCTAACACAAGCCTTTCATATAGCCTTTGCTTCCTTTGATTTTCTCAAGTACTTTATAATTTATTCTAACTTAATAATTGAGGCGTAGGAGTCTTGAAATAATGTTACAAAGATCCTCAGTCACACAATTTACGGGTGATACGGTGGAATAGCAATTAAATTTGTGGCCAAGATACCAGGACTCTTTGCTCTATACCATTTGTGGAAAGTTGAAAACATGAGTTCCAAAACACCACAAATTTGGGACTCAGTGTTTTCCAGCTCCACTACTCAGAAAGTTCAAGAGGTCTTTCTCTTATGCGAAAGGAGATATTTAATCTATGTGTGTTGGTGACAATTTCTTTACCCCAGAGTAAGAGATGGCATGTGTATATTTAAGAATACAAGGGGCTGGGCATGGTGACTCACACCTATGATCCCAACACTTTGGGAGGCTGAGGCAGGAGGATTACTTGAGCCCACAAGGTTGAGACAAGTCTGGGCAACGTAGTGCGACCTTGTCTGTTAATTGTTTTGTTTTGTTTTGTTTTTTAAATCACAAGAGATTCTATTGTAAAATAATATGAATCACTTAAGATAAATGAAGACCACTCAAGAGCTTATAGAATCAGGCCTGGGAATACGTGCATGTAAATTCTAAATAATACATCCAGTGTATTATTTAGAATTTAGGATAATACAGAAACAAAGACATTTCAAAGTACAGTGGTTTAAATGAGTTATTCATTTGTTTCTCACAGAAAAGCTCAGAGGTCAACAGATAGGGCTGCCATATAGCCTTCGAAATTATAGCTTACACTTGCGAACATCTCGATGGTGATTTCCGTGGAGAATGTGCTGGGCACGTGAAGAAAAGAAAGTTCTCCTCCATCAAATGCAGAACACAGGCTGGGCGCGGTGGCTCACGCCTGTAATCCCAGCACTTTGGGAGGCCTAGGCGGGCAGATCACGAGATCAGGAGATGGAGACCATCCTGGCTAACACAGTGAAACCTGGTCTCTACTAAAAATACAAAAAATTAGCCGAGTGTGGTGGTGGGCGCCTGTAGTCCCAGCTACTCGGGAGGCNTGGCGTGAACCTGGGAGGCGGAGCTTGCAGTGAGCCGAGATCATGCCACTGCACTCCAGCCTGGGCAACAGAGTGAGATTCCGTCTCAAAAAAAGCAAAAAATAAATGCAGAACACCCACACTGTAAAGGCGTTTTGAGAATCCACTGGGATAACATTGATAAAGTACTTTTCCTGGTACCTGCATATAGTGGGCACTTTAAACAGCTCATTGTGTAGTCTCCGTGCTCTTGTTTGTTTTAGTAATGGTGGCAATGGCTGTCTCCTCTACTTTCTCTTCCTTCTCTACTTATTTTTTACACCTTTCACTTCTTAAAGCTTAATCAGGAAATATGCTTTCCTTGATGAGAATTGCAGCATCAAAGACCGAGTGAGGCATCAAATTAGGTGTTCAAGAATTTCTTAGTAAATTTTAATTGGATTTTCCATCAGTAGCAATTGTCATCACCACTCCCTCTCACCTCAGAGTAGACACTAGCCAATATGCCCAGAACTTTAGTAATTTTATACTCAGTTGGTTAAATGCTGCCATCTTCGCTAGGATTATATGCACTGGTTTTCTACACATGTTAAAAACAAACAAATCAACCTTCAAATTCAGCAAGGTGCAAGGAACAGAAGGAGACAGTGAGTTGTACATTTTTCCCTTCTTTTTCCCTCCATTCACTCACTGTTCAATTCTGCAATGTATAATCATTCTGGGTTCTTCTTTTTCTCCTCTCTAAACCCATCATATACACACAAAAAATTTATTAACTATTTTAAGTTTACTTAGTATCTCTTGTGTGGTTTTATCTATTATTCCCAAGAATGCAAATTCTGACTGGTGTCCATACCATTTTCTAGATGTCTCTTTTACTCCTTTCTATTTAGGACCAGTGGCATGTTTAACTAGAATGAACCTCTTCTGTCTCTCACTTTTTCTTTGTTCTCTTCATAGCAGCTTTCATCTTTATACAGTAAGTGTAGTGTCATGGAATACTGGATAAAATTTAGATTATGGTAAAGTGGACTGGAATCTTACTCTAATATTTGAAGTCTAGGGCTTATGAATTTTCAAGGGCTCTGCTATGACCTGAATGCTTGTGTTACCCCATAGTTCACATGTTGGAATCCTAACCCTCAATGTGATAGTATTAGAGTGTGAGGGCTTTTGAAGGTAACTAGGTCATGAGAATGGAGCCCTCATGAATGGGAGACTGTCATTATAAAAGAGACTTGTAAACCATGTGAGAACAAAGCAAGAAGGTACTGTCCAAGAACCAGTAAGGAAGCCCTCCGCTGAATCTGCTGGTGTCTTGATCTTGGACTTCCAAGCCTCCAGACCTTTAAGAAGTAAATTTTTGTTATTTATAAGCCACCCAGGTTATGGTAGTTCATTATAGCAACCCAATAAACTAAGACAATCTCTGTAAGGAATTTATTTTCGGGGCCATCCATTTGTAAGTACATTTGGCCCTTAAACAATGCAGGTTTGAACTGTGAGAGTGTACTTCTACTTGGATTCTCTTCTGCCTCTGCTACCCCTGAGATAGCAAGACCAATCCCTTCTCTTCCTTCTCTTCCTCTGCCTAATCAGTATAAAAATAATGAGGATGAAGATCTTTAGGATGACCCACTTCCACTTAAAAAATAATAAATGTATTTTCTCTTCCTTATGATTTTCTTAACAACATTTTATGTTCTCTAACTTTCTTTATTGTAAGAATTCAGTATATAATAAATATATATAACACAATATTTATTGACTATTTATGTTGTTAGTATGGCTTCCAGTCAACAAAATGTTATTAGTAGCTGTTTTGGGAAAGTTAGTTATACATGGATATTTCAACTACACAGGGGAGTCCATCATTCCCCTAACACCTGCATTGTCCAAAGGCCAACTGTACATATTTCTGTTAACTCACTTCCTCTATGTCATAATGTCAAGGCTTCATTTATCTCACACTGCAAGATAATAACTACCTGCCTTGTGATACTTAAAACAGTTTGATTCGGAGAGACCCCATATGCCAATCAAGGGCATCTTCAATCAATTAATTATTGACATCTTTCCCACAGGTTTTCTCTTTTCCATAATCTATAGTAAAACAATTGACAAATGGTAGGTTTCTAATAAAAGTTTCATAATGAATGTATATATAAATTAATATATATTGTGGACAAGAAAATTCAACAAGCTGCATGCCTCCATGATTCTCTTGCCATGGTATGGGTATGGAAGGATCTCCCAAGACAAAGTGATCAAACTGAGATTAGAGAATCATCTCCCAGGACATACATATAATCCTGTCATATTTAATTCTCAAATTATAGAGCACAACCCATTGGTAGGTTACAAAAGTACTTTCGGTGGGCTGTGAATTAAAATTTAAAAATCACATTTATTTTGCCATTGTTTAGTATTTCAAGGTGAATTATGAACAAATTTATATTTTTATAAAATTTATTTATGAATTATCTTCTAAGAAAGATACCAGTGGTCACCAACATCAGATATCAATAAATTGAAAATTAATACCTAGCTAAAATTTACTGAGGACTCTATTTCATTGCTGTAATAAAGTTTCTAGTGTCATTTCACTTTTGGCAATGGTGAAAATCTCCCATGTATATTTGCACACCAGAGAGCTGGAGTCTCCAGATTTTTAAAGCGAGATACCTTTGTGTCATTTGTGCCATCTTAGATCAGCTGTGGTTTCCACCTGCTGCTATATGTACATTTCAATTTGAGTTATTTTTGATTTATCGCAACGATGATGAAAGCAATTGCTGTGAGTTTTTGGCGGTTATAACATGGTACACATTGATACCACGCTCTATTTAGTCATGCATTCATTGTGATTTAAATAAGATTGTTCATTTAATTATTAAAAGAATCAGTATATTCTTTATATAATCTTTCACCCTCTACATATTTTCTATGCAACTGACCTTCCACATTGTTCCCTGGAGTTGATTTCCCAAAGATGGGATGAGAAAATTTTCCCTGACGTCAGTAGACGTAATCAAGTATCTGTGAGATCTTTCTCTATCACTAGATATTTAGCTTTCTTGGAGCAATCATATTGTCTCTTTCTTGATGCATCCTTAGTGTTTAGAACAGCATTTATCTCATAGTAGGTGTTCAATAAATTTTTATTACATAAATTAATATATAGAGTTTTAAAAAATCATGCAGATTAAATAATCATACATATTTAAATATACATTTTAAAATTATATATTATTACATAATATTTTTACACTTAAAACTTCTTCCAATCCTCCCAGTAGCACTAGGTAGTAAGTAAGGCAGCTGATGCTATGATTTTGTATGTTTGCAGGTGATGAAATTGAGGGCTGAGAATAATTCCCCAATATTAAGAATCCACAAGGAGAACTTTGTTAAAGGATATAAAACTACAGATAGTGAGGAGGAATAAGTTCTAATACTCTATGCCCTTGTAGGATGACTATAGTTAATAATAGTATATTATATAGTTGCAGACAGCTAGGAGAATATTGAGTGTTCCCAACACAAAGAAGTGATAATTATTTGACATGATGGATATGTTAATTACCATGATCTAATTACATTACATATATTTGAATATCACTATGTACTCCATAAATATATACAATTATTTTTGTTATATAAAAATATAAAATTAAAAAAATAAAATGAGTTTATTTATTTAAAAAATCTATTTAGTGACAGAACTGATGTTCAGACTCATGCTGCCCCATTCTTACTCTGGCGGCTTTTTTGCATAGTTTCCTCCCAACTCTTAGATTTTATGATTCAAAGTGAAAGTCAGGATGGCCATACTTCCCTCTTTCTGGTCCCCTTCAGAGACATCCTGGGCTACTTCATAGCTTCCTCCCACCAAAGCATCCTTAAGTGCTGAAAACACAGCACCGCTGAGCCTACTCATTAGCCAGTTGGCACTTTTTCAAATGAGCCACTGGATGGCAAATGCACAGATAACACAGGGATAAAATGAGCTCCTCTTATTGATTTTCCAAACCAATACGGCACGGGTGCTCCCTCTTTGTGCCATCTCCTCTCTCTGCCCGGAGGCATTCTCTGCCCGTCCATCATTTTAATTAGACATTACACCTGGCACAAATGCTGAGTTGATTAACCTTAAAGGAGCTGAATAGATTCTCTGATCGTTAACACGGGGCCCCTGACATATTATAACTCATGTTAACATGTGCTGTTGCACAAACTCACAGCTTCTTCAGCCGACTTTCCAAAGCCGCCGTGCGGGGTAATAGCATCTACAGAGAGCTCTTTGTGAAGCGTGCTCCCATAATGATGCCGCGAAAAGCAAGATTTAAAAGATGGATTGGTGTGGACTCTGCAGATACTACTTTTTAATGTTTTTATAAATGCACCTTCCGTGTCAAGGGGGTTCTCAGGGATAGTACTTCGTGTTAGGATGTCGTAAAAAAGCGAACACTACTTTTGGAACCGGAAGGCACGGGATTTCATCCTGTGCTGACTGTGATCTTAGAAAAGTCTTTTAATTTCTCTAGGTCTCGAACTTCTCCTATGGAAAATAGAGATCCAAAGGAACGTGAAGGTTTCCTTGCCTTGTGCTTTACTACCACCCACCAATTTGCCTCTCACCTAACATGGTGAGAGGACACTCCAGTGAATCTTTATTCTTTTTCTTTTCTTTTTTTTCTTTCTTTTCTTTTTTTTCCTTTTCTTTTTTTTGAGACGGAGTCTCGCTCTGTCACCCAGGCTGGAGTACAGTGGCCGGATCTCAGCTCACTGCAAGCTCCCCCTCCCAGGTTCACGCCATTCTCCTGCCTCAGCCTCCCGAGTAGCTGGGACTACAGGCGCCTGCCACGAGGCCCGGCTAATTTTTTGTATTTTGTTGAGTAGAGACGGAATTTCACCATGTTAGCCAGGATGGTCTCCATCTCCTGACCTCGTGATCCGCCGCTCGGCTCCCAAAGCTGCTGGGACTACAGGCGCGAGCCACTGCTGCCCGGCCGAATCCTTATTCTTAATGCTTGTTAAATAGACTTTCTGGCACTCAAATAATGTATCCTTCTGTTGATGAGGTAGCGGTGTCTTACAGATGTCAAAGAACCCTCTTTTCCCTCCTCAAGTCCCCAAATAAATCACTCATCAAGTCGTGTATGTATATTTCCCGTAGCCGCCCCAACTTAAATGTTCTGTCTCTCCAGAGTTAAAAAAAAATTTTAAAAATAATATCTTCATAATGAAAGCTGCCTCTGGACCTAACATGCTATATAACCCAGTGGAGAGAGAAAAAAAATTAAGCAAGAAAATGAAAGAAGGAATTTAATGATCATTTCCCTTTTGCACAGAAGCTTCCTCCCTGGGTTAAGGAAAGGATCATTTTTCTTTTTTTTTCCTTTTTTAAAAATTACACTTTAAGTGGCTGGTGGTACATGCTGCAAAACTTGCAGGTTTGTTACACTAGGTATACATGTGCCATGTTAGTTTGGCTGCACCCATCAACCTGTCACCTACATAGGTTTTTTCCTAATGCCACCCTCCACGTAAGACCTCACCCCTATGACAGACCCTGGATGTGATGCTTCCCCTCCCTGCACTGTCTATGCGTTCTCATTATAACTCCCACTTATGAGTGAGAACATGTTGGTGTTTTGTTTTTTGTTCTGTGTTAGTTTGCCCTGAGAATGGATGGTTTCCAGCCTTCATCTTATGTCCCTGTAAAGCGACATAACTCATCCTTTTTTTATAGCTGCACAGTATCCATGTGTATATATGGCCACATTTTTGAACCAGTTTAATCCAGTCTACCATTGATGGATATTTGGGTTGGTTCCAAGACTTTGCTATTGTGAATAGTGCTGCAATAAACATACATGTACTTTTGTCTTTATAGTAGAATGATTTATAATCCTTTGGGTAAAACCCAGTAATGGGATTGCTGGGTCAAGTGGTATTTCTAGTTCTACATCCTTGAGGAATCGCCACACTGTCTTCCACAATGGTTGAGCTAATTTACACTCCCACGAATAGTGTAAGTGTTCCTATTTCTCCACATCCTCTCCAGCATCTGTTGTTTCCTGACTTTTTAATGATTGCCATTCTAACTGGCGTGAGATGGTATTTCATTGTGGTTTTGATTTGCATTTCTTTAATGACCAGTGATGATGAACTTTTTTTTCATATGTTTGTTGGCTGCATAAATGTCTTCTTTTGAAAAGTGTCTGTTCATAGGAAAGGATCATTTTTCTACAGCAGGTCTGGAATTGAATTCCTCTGCTCTCTCCTGAAGATCAAAATAACTGGTAAATTAGACTTTGAGCTTCATAATAGTAGAGATCAAAATTAACTGATATTTGGTATCTCTAATGCTCAGAACAATGCCATATACATAGTAGAAATGAAATATGTCTTAATTGAATTGCGTGAAAGAGTGGAAATTTTCAGCATAAGCAAAGACTAATGGAAACATGTTTTTGTCTGAATGACATTTTCATTTCTCAAATAGCATTATTTTGGTGGCAAACTATTCTAATTTACCTTTGGCCAACTACTTGAATTACAAAGGGGAGAAGGGCTATTGCATAGGAGAAAGAACTTGCGTGTTTGAGAGGCAAGCTATTCCACTAGTTTGGCCAGTGATCTGGTAATAGATTTTTTTTGTTTGTTTTTTAAACACTGTGTGAATTTGGGCAAGTTACATGTCTCTTCTGAACCCTGTTTTCTTTCATATTTAGTTGTGAAAACTACATGAGCTAATATATGTACAGCTTGTACCACAGAGTTATGCAGTCAGTGCTGAGTAAACGGCACTTAATAATCATTTCAACATACCACAAAGAGGGAGAGAGGAGAGAAGAAGAATTCTGTGAGCTTCTGTCAATCATTCTATAAATAAAGAGAAGCAAAAAAGGGGAACATTCTCATACTTTAAATGTACTTAAAATGTAGGTAGAAATTGGGCTCTTTGGAAATTCCTGGAAATGAGAATTTGTGTTCTGACACAATAATCTTATTTCTCATATCCTTGTCTGGGAATCAAAGGCAGGGCCAGAAAGAAAGACCTATGAGCACCTCTTTTTATCTCTTGAAACTTAAGGATTTCAAAGGTGACCCACTTAAACAAAATCCCTGACCTCTAATCTTTGTCCATTTCTGTAGAAAGGTCAACATCTCTCTGGTTCATGGCTCATGGCAAAAGGAGAAATATTTAGCTTCACAGGGCAGCTTCATAGATTGGTGCCTACATTGTGCTGAGTTAATAGGCTTCATCTTCAAGAAGTAGAGTATTTGGAATTTTTTAAAGCGCTTTCATCATTCTACAGTCCTGCTAAAGAAAGGTCTGTTTTTCCTCAATTTCTACAGGACACAGACAGGACCACAGTTCCAATGTCACCAATTCTTTGGCACCTACCCTGATCCTCCTAGGTAGCATGCTCCAGTACTCTCCGTAGCATGATGTTTACCTCTGTTATAGGATGCGCCATTTGCCTGTGCTCATCTGGCTACTCCTTGCATCCCTGACTTAATTGTGTATTTTGTTAATCTTTGCCCTACCAAGCACAGTGCTTGCTATTGGTAAGGTTTTCAAGAATTGAATTTTTTGAATAATTAAATGGATGAACAAATTAACCAATAAAGCAAGATGGCCCATTGAAAATAAAACATACTTTCTATTGAAGAAAAGCTGATTTCATACACTGGCCCTTCTCTGAACTGATTGTGTGGCCTATGCAAGCCATCTGGTCTCTTTAAATCATAGTGTTGTCATACATAAAATGAGTATAAACCTACAAACTATACTAGCTATTCAGCAAATGCCTCTCAACACCAAACCTACATTTCTGCATTGAATAAAATATTTGTTTTCTTTATCATCTGGGGAATGCTGAAGTGAGGCTTCAAGACAAGAGACGAAGGAAAAGACACACTCCATTCTACCATGTTTTTACCTCTATCAGTGTAACTCAGCCAGGCTTATTCACCCAGGCAGCCGCAGTGCATTTCTGTAGCAGCAGGTGGTTCTGGGTTGCAGTTTTCACAACACTTTCAGAAGCCACCTCATACATCTCCTCGGAGACACAAGACACACCTCCTTCTCAGAGGCCTGAATCCCAGTTCCCTGGAACCCCTCCTCAAACCTTTTCAGTTTTAATAATTCTCATTTCTTTCATTTTGCTCCTGACCTAGAAGGAATACTGCTATCCTTTTTTTTTTTTTTTTTTTTTTTTTTAATCTTGTTTTCAGCTTTTCAATTCTCCGTAATATGGTTAACTCTTTTTAGTTTAAATACTCTCTTTGTAAGTAACTGGTGCCTGTTTTGCCTTCTGATTAGATAAGCACTGATACATCCACCTTGTAGGATTGTGATTTATGTGAGATGGCACATTCATAAGGTCCTGCATGCAACACTTTTCCTTTAGGGGTGGCTTTTTACAGAAAATTTACCGTTTTAACCACTTTTGAGTGTACAGTTCAGTGGCAATAAGTGTGTTGACAACATTGTGTAACCATCACTACTATTTCTTTCAAGAACATTTTTGTTTTTCTAAACTAAAACACAATACCCACTAAACAATAGCTTCCCATTCTCCCCTCACTCCAGCCCCTGGTAACCACTATTCTACTTTCTTTGTCTATACAGTTGACAATTCTACATACTGAAATAAGTGGAGAATAAAATACAATACAATATTTATCTTTTTGTATCTGTCTTACTTTGATTACCCTAATATTTTTAAAGTGTATCAAATTTGAAGCATGTATGAATTTCATTCATTTTATGACTGAATAATTTTCTATTGCAGCAGCACCCAACCTTTTTGGCACCAAGGACCAGTTTCCTGGAAGACAGTTTTTCCACGGACCTGGGGGGTCAGGGAGGATGGTTTCAGGATGAAACAGCTCCACCTCAGATCATCAGGCATTAGTTAGATCCTCATAAAGAGCGTGCAACCTAGATCCCTCACATGCGCAATTTGCAAGAGGGTTCATACTCCTATGGGAATCTAATGGATAGATTAGATTCTATCTGCTGCTGCTCTGACAGGAGGCATAGCTCAGGCAGTAATGTGAGCGGTGGGGAGCAGCTGTAAACACAGATGAAGCTTCACTTGCTCACCCACTGCTCACCTCCTGCTGTGAAGCCTGGTTCCTAACAGGCCACAGACCAGAATCAGTCCGTGGTCGGGGGGTTGGGAACCCCTGTTCCATTGTATGAATATATCACCTTTTATGAATATATCACTTTTTGTTCATCTATTCATACATCAATGGACACTTGAGTTGTTTCTACCTTTTGGTTATTACAAATAATGTTGCTATGAATATGAGTGTACAAATATCTATTAAAGTCATTGCTTTCAATTCTTTTGGGTATATGCCTTGTCTTACCATTAGGCTGCTGTAACAAAAATACCACAGACAGGGTGTCTTAAACAACAAACACTTGTCTCACAGCTCTGGGGACTGTCTAAGATAAAAGCACTGAGAGATTCAGTGTTTAGCGAGGGCCTGCTCCCTTGTTCGTAGACAGTAATCTTCTTGCTAGGTCCTCATGTGTTGGAAGGGACAAGTAAACTAACTTTCTGGGGTCTTTTCTTTTATTATTATACTTTAAGTTCTAGGGTACATCTGCACAACGTGCAGGTTTGTTACATATGTATACATGTGCCATGTTGGTGTACTGCACCCANGGGTGTCTTAAACAACAAACACTTGTCTCACAGCTCTGGGGACTGTCTAAGATAAAAGCACTGAGAGATTCAGTGTTTAGCGAGGGCCTGCTCCCTTGTTCGTAGACAGTAATCTTCTTGCTAGGTCCTCATGTGTTGGAAGGGACAAGTAAACTAACTTTCTGGGGTCTTTTCTTTTTATTATTATACTTTAAGTTCTAGGGTACATCTGCACAACGTGCAGGTTTGTTACATATGTATACATGTGCCATGTTGGTGTACTGCACCCATCAACTCGTCATTTACATTAGGTATATCTCCTAATGCTATCCCTCCCCCTCCGTCCTCCCCACAATAGGACCCGGTGTGTGATGATCCCCTTCCTGTGTCCAAGTGATCTCATTGTTCAGTTCCCACCTATGAGTGAGAACATGTGGTGTTTGGTTTTCTGTTCTTGCTATAGTTTGCTGAGAATAATGGTTTCCAGCTGCATCCATGTCCCTACAAAGGACACGAACTCATCCTACTGGGGTTTCTTTTACAAAAGCACTAATCACGTTCGCAAGGTTATGGCTTCATTACCTAATTATCTCCAAATGCCTCACTTCTAAATACCTAACATTTGGATTAGGTTTCAATATATAAACTTGGAGGGGGACATAAATATTCAGTCTATGGCAAACTAACAGTGGAATTCCTGGATCATATGGTAATGCTATGTTTAAGTCTTTGATTGGCTGCCATACTGCATTGCACATGATTTTACAGTCCCATCAGAAATACACAAGGGACTTAATTTATCTACATCCTTGCCACTGCTTCAACATTTCTGGTTTTTTTGTTTGTTTGTTTGAGACGGAGTCTTGCTCTGTCGCCCAGGCTTGTGTGCAGTGGCACAATCCCGGCTCTCTGCAACCTCCGCCTCCTGGGTTCACACCATTCTCCTGCCTCAGCCTCCCGGGTAGCTGGGACTATAGGCACTCGCCACTATGCCCGGCTAATTTTTTGTATTCTTTAGTAGAGACGGGGTTTCAATGTGTTAGCCAGGATGGTCTTGATCTCCTGACCTCGTGATCCACCCGCCTCAGCCTCCCAAAGTACTGGGATTTCAGGCATGAGCCACCACGCCTGGCCAACATTTCTGTTTTTTTCTACATGGTAGCTATCCTAATATGTAAAGTGGTATCTGATTGTATTATTATTATTAATGTGTAAACATGTGTAACTGAACAAATCTCCAGTCTTAGAACTATGCATGGATACTGTCATTTCAGCACTAAAAAGACTCAGTAGGTAAAGAGGGGTGGTTTGATAGTTTTCTCACTCTAATTCTGACACTACCATCACTATTATTATGTTCCCTGGGATGGCATAAATCTTTTCTTTTTGTTGCTTTTACATAACACAGGTAAGTTAGACTAAAAAAATCTCTGGTAAATTTGGAAGGAAAGCATAAGAAAATAGACTAAAAATGTGAGGGGCAAAATAAATCATCTAACTTCTATAATAGTTGATTTTATAGTTTTTATCTTACTTGGCTAAGTTCAGTTTGCTCTGGTAAAACTTATTGAGCATCTAAAAAATGTTCCAGATTCCATTTTATGCAGTAGAGACACAGACTTAATTAAACAAAGACTTTGCCCACCCTCCTACCCCCTCCAAGAAGATCACTACTGGCTAGTGTCAGTCAGAGAGTTTTAATCTATTTAAGTATATTGAGGATAAATCATTACACAACTCACAGGATGTGCCACTCTACTATCTGGATTTCAGCCTTAAAATATGTCTTAATATATTTGGGTACCTCTTCCCAGCCTGACTCAACCTGTCGGGTCCTATGCTACTTAATCTGGGCCTTGAGGAGATGATGGGTGAGATGAAACTATCTGTTTAAAAGTAGCTTCAAAAATCTTTGGAGAGAGAAAACTGTCTTTGTCTAGGAAAATGCATTGAAAACCTTCCTGGGGTGGTTAATGCCATCCTGAAAACTTGGATTAAAGGAGTCTAGGAAACAGACAGCTAAACCTATCTAGGCAGAAATCTGGGGATGAAAAGAAAAATAGAAAACAGAAAACAGAGACGGAAAGAGAGGAAACAGGACAAAAGAAGACCTGAAATGTGCTAGAAGGATGAATACTGAGAAGTGGAAACAATGGACTGTCAGAGGCAGAACTGAGTTTTTACATTGTGTGTGTGTGTATGTATGTGTGTGTACTGTCTCAGTACGAATCACTTTCTATCATTTGATCCTCCAATAAAGTCATCTACACATATATAAGCCTGTCAATTTTTGTTTGTTCATTTTTTTACGTATTTTTGGAAATCAAAGAAGGAAGACCTTGCTTGGCTTCCACATCTAAGTTGATCCAGTGTAGAACAGAAAGGTATCACAGCACTGAATGAGAAAATATTCCGAAGTGGTTTCATTGGAGGAAGCACACAGTCAAAGGAGGTTCTGAGAAAAGAAGATTGAAAAATTCACAGAAAATATTGAAAAACTATTAGAATTGCTTCAATTTATGGCATGGATATTGGAATTATTCATAATTTGGTTTTAAAGACCAAGGTGACTATGTGCAACTAGAATACCTAAGAACATTTGAAATCCACAACTGGAATATCTAAGAACATTTGAAATCTCAATAAAATGTGTCGTGTAAAGTAGTAACTGGAAGCCCAGGCCTTAGATTCAGTCAGAACGAAGTTCATTTCTTATCTCTGCTTAAGAGTTTTGGGCATGTTACTTCTCTGAGTTTCAGTTTTTTCACCAGCTACATTGATAATAATGTCAAATTCATGGAGTGTTTTGAAGATTGAGTAAAATGATGCAAATCAAGCCTAGACTTCACCAATAAATCATAGATGCTATTCCTGACTCTTTTTGGTACATTCACAATAGGATTTATGTTACAAAATTCTATTGACTTTCATCCTACCAGGGATATAAAAACCTGCTGAATAAAACAAATTTTACCTAGACATTACTGCGACTATACTGCCAGCATTTCCTTAAGTGTTTATCTCCCTGCTAGACTGTGAGCTCCCTGGGGCGTGGAGGTACCTTATACATCTGTGTGGCATCAGTACTTGCCAGAGTTTATTGTTTAAATAAATGCCCACCATATACATGCTGAATGGATGATGGATGAATGGATGGATAGATAGATGAAGATGGATAGATGAATAGATGAAAAAAATTAATTGCTGCTGATACAGGACCATCTAGTGCTTGTGTTCCACAGAAATTCTAGGAAGAGACTAACACGGAGACTTCTAAGAACAGACTTTAAAACCCTTCATGCCTACTCTGAGCTTGATCTCCTATAACCTTTCTCCATTGTGTTATTTCCGATTTATTCTGATGTCATGGAAATAACAGGCGTCTTAGATGCCTTCTCAGCTTTTATTTCTCCACTCTCCAGTAGTCCCAAGTTTCACTTGTGGTTCCCAGTGATTCTGGGCCATGGTGTTTTGTTTTTCAGTTCAGTTTACAAATTAAGCCTGCCATTGCAGGGGGAATCATACCATTTTTTCTTGCAAAACTGGAAGACAGAACAAACTTTTCTCCTTTCTCTGGGCTCTGTAGTATATCAATATAAGGCTGTAAGGTGTTATGGCCAAACTTACTATCATGAGAAAAGCCAGGTCAAAGACAAACAAGGAGGGAAATCTTCAGCATCATGGAGAGAAATGGTGCCAAAGCCCTAATGTTATCATGAAACTCTGAATCAAACTATTCCTGAAGTCAACACCACACCTCATTTATTACACTACATGATAATACATACTTTGCTATAATTATATTGTTATTCGAGTCAGCTGAAAATGGGCATTCTATAACTGAATAGAAGAAGGCTGTTTTTAATTCTGAACAAACTGTCTTCCAATAATTTTTTTCTGGTTGGTGCAAAAGTAATTACGTTTTTTGTCATTAATTTCAATAATAGGATACCTATTTTATTTTGGTGACTGTTTTTCCCTATGGCCTTGTGAATTTGGTCCCACCTCATCCACAGCTAGGGCAAATCAGAGTTTTTCTGAAAGTCCAATGTATAAACTGAGGGTGAGTTATCACCCTGATAATTGCTAACTAGATAGATAACGGAAGCCTGGAGCTTTTCCATGGTTCTTTTTGGACTACAAGAAGATAACCCAAGTAATAATTAAGCTAGCAAGACTAAAACAACATTGAATATTGTATAAGGCCTTGATGACATCATTTGAACACTTAGATACAACCGTGTCTGAAGGAGCATCCACCAATTGCAAGTCTTGTCTATAAAACCAATAAAAAGGTTCTCAAAGAGGTTTCATGCAGTTTCCATAACTTGTAGCTAGAACGGTGCTAATGAGAACATTGAACCTCTCATAGATCCTTAAAGTTCTCTTGATGAGTCCTGCTTCAGTGTTCTTGTATATGCTATTCTTACTCTCTGGAAGGTGATACCTAGACATTTAGTTTTGCCAGCCAATGATCCACTCCAAAATTTTGGGACTTGAAACAATATCCATTCATTTGCCTCATGATTTTATGGGTTAGAAATTTGGAATAAACAAGCTAGATGGCTCTTCCAGCCATGGCTGGGATCACTGATGCAGCTCTTTAGCTAGGCTCTCTGCCTCGGGAGTTTGCTGGCACTTGTCTGGAGTGACAGCAGTGACTGGGTCACATGGCTTTTCTCATCCAGCAAGCTAGCCTACATACAGTTGGTTGTATGGTGGTCATAGGATTTCAAAGAAAGAGTAGAAGCATACAGAGCCTCTTGATGTTGAAATTTGGAACTGGCACAACATTGCTTATTGCTTCTACTGCACTCTTTTAGCCAAAGCAAGCCACATGTGACTATCCTAGATCTATGGAGCGAGAGAATAAATAAGGAAGAAGTGGACTTTGCCCCTTCGTGAGAAGAGATACAGGGCCTAATTTCACAGAAGCATGGATATGGAGAAAAAGATAACTACAACGGATTTGGCAAACATCTTTCACAGTGTTCAACTAGCAAATTTTCTTCACCCTTCAAAAAACTGCTTGGGTGCGACTCTGTCTTCAAAACCTTTCCAGATCTTTCCTGATTGCACACATGGGCAAAACTCATCTTCATTTTAAACACATAGTAGTTATTCATGAAATATTTGTTAATGAGTGAATGGATTTCTTCTCTATAAAAACTTATCAATATAGCTTTTATTGTATATTTTATTAATATAGTTTTATTGTATATTTATTAATATAGTTTTATTGTGTATTTTACCATTCACTGAAGTCATCTGTCTTCACTTTGGGCTGGCAACCTCTTTAATTTTTTTTTAAAGCTGTATCTTTCTTATCTTTCTATCCCCAGTGCCTAGAACTGTTGTGTGTAGGGCAAGCATACAAATGTGTCAGTGGACATCTTTCTGCCCAGAGTGAACGTTACCTTCTTGCCTACAAAAAAAAAAAAAACAAAGACTGCAAATGTAGGTCAGAGACCCGGCTCACTGACAACACTGACAAATTGGATTACATTAGAGGTTCGGAACCACAAAAAGTACAAAACTCATGGTAGATAGTTAATCATAATGAAGTTAGTTCAGTGAATCTCCACCTAAATCAAATCAAATATCCGTTTTATGGGCTTATGAACAGATAGAATCATTCTTGCAACTGAAGAGAGTTAGGAAGACAGCAAGTGCCAGCAACGACATGAGAGGGCTCACATGTCTTTTTGTGTCACCAGGGACAGAGAGGTAAAACAAACAAACAAACAAACAAACAAAAACCAAATGAAGGCCCACATAAATAAATTGCAGCGGTTTAATATCACCAAATCGATTTGCGAATGGGTGCAAGACAAATTTCAGTAGGCTGTACTAGAGAACAGATAGAAGTAAATTAATTCTTTTATTACAGATGGAGAAATTATGAGAGATATATGAAATCTGATGAGAGACCCAGCTAACAATTTTTAGCAGTAAATTGTCTGTTAGCTTACTGTCACACGTGTATATATGTATGTGTGTATACACACACAAATAATTTAAACGTAAACATTTTTACATGATTTTAAATTGGGCTTCTAATTCGGCATTTATCCAACATGAAAAAGATGCTTCAAAGAGTCCCTATATTTTTGGTCATCTTTATGGGAAAATGACAAGGTGGAAATTAGGAGTCGAGAAAACAGATTTTAAAAAATGGATGCCTGAATAAACTTTAGATGAGAAAATAGATGTGGTTTCAGATACCAATTGTGTTTAGGAAAGATAATTTATTTAGCACTTACTATGGGCTACTCATTTTTTAGTATCAAGGCTATTCAACAAATCTCAGCTAATTTCTTTCAGACTTGAGGATTATGCCACTATGACCTTTGCTTTTCAGTGAGCTGCCAACACAGAAATCTGGGGTAATGGTGCTAATGTTAGTAGTATCCTAACTTTATTATTTTGGCATATTTATTAATTTTAAGAATTGAAATGATAATAACTAGAATCATCATTTCACGGCTTATCAAATCTTATCATAAATGTTATTGTACTGTAATGCTTCTGTTGTATCAGGTTGAAATCAATATATTTATTTTACAGATCAGAAAAAAATGTGGCTAATTGACATGACAAAGATCACAGAGCTACATTTATGAAAATACTGATTCATACCACAAGCTGCTTTAATTAGTGTAGGTGTCCCCTGCTAAACACATTTCAGCACTAGAAAAAAGAGTAGGTTGGGATATTAGAACAGATGTCCTTCAAAAGTGTGTTTCTCTACAATTTGTTTATCAGTACAATTCAATGAAATACAATGGAACTAAAAGTTTATGAATATAGATTGGATTCCTTGCTACCATCGCTTAACTCTTCCTCTAATTCATTCTCTATTGCCACAGTGGTCTTTTCAAAATGCCAATTTGATCATTTTCTCCACCAATTAAAATATTCAGTGGCTTCCAATTAATTTTCTACAGTTCAGTAATTCAATTTTCCTTGCAGAACAGTTAGATTCAATAGAATCCTATTTCCTAGATTCCTATTTCCACACTAGTCACACCATTTCTCACTTTCTTGATTTTGGAAGCTTCATCTCTCTCTTGTCCACTGGGAAAATATCTAAGCTTCTTTATGGTTTATAGTTGAAAAATACATTCATGCACTCATTCACTAAATCATTTACATATTCACATACTTATTTACTCCTTCATTCATTAAACTAGTGTTTCTTAAACACTGACTCTATACGAGGCACCCTGGTCATTACAGGCATACAGTGATAAAGTAGAATGATACAGTCTGGGATATTTTAAAACTCCCTTCTCAAACTATCCTTAATTCCTGCTGACCACAGTCACTTCAGTCTCTCTACTCTTGTAATTTCCCCTATTAAGCACTGTAAACCTAATGATGATTAACATATTTTACTGCACAGCAGATATTTTTTATGAATATATTTCTCTAAGTCCACACTATAAGTAATTTAAAGGACAAAATTAAGCCTGGTTTACCTGTTAAGCATCCTCACTACCTAACATTGGGCTTTGTGTGTATTAGGAGTTATATAAATATTCATTGAATAAATTAGTGCATGACTTGAGATTTTGAGAGAATGACACAGGTGTTATATGTTAAGTTCCTCAAGTGGGCATCAGGTGGCTAAAGGCTCAGGCTTTAAGTTGAAGAATGCTAGGTTCAAATGCTGCCTCATTCATATACTATTTGCATGACCTCTACTATGTTATTTAACCAAAGTAAGCCTCGTTATTTTTATCTAGAAAGCAGGAGGAAACGGTGCCTTCTTAAAATTATGTTATGCAGATTAAATAAGCTATTCAATATGATTTTTTAATCAACACATCTGACATATATTACACATGACATGGATAGTATCTAATATTATCAAAAATGAAGCTATTGATGCACTATCACAAGACAGATTTTAAAATAGGAGTTGCTAAATATCAAGTATGTGGGTGAGAAGTAGAAACATTCAGATTTTAGATTTTCACGCAAGCAAAGCTTTTGTTTTTTCTTCTCATATTTGTGTTCCAGCTCTGTATATCTGCTGAAGACTTAAAACTCTTAGTATCCATGGGAGTCTTCCACATACCCCTCCTCTTGCCCCACCCTCATTTCCGTAACCCAGTTTTAAGAGACTCATCTTAAATGCCATGAGACAGTCAGCAGAGTGATGGAAGTAGGTCTCATTAGCAGAACGGTCCAATTATGTCCAGCCTTCCCCACACCTTAAAAGCAGCTGTTCCTGTTTCATGTGCTGTACAGAGATGTAGGGTTTTTCAGGGTTACAATGAAGGTATTTATGTTCAGGGTCATTGGAAGACGCTTTAAATGGGAACTATCAAAAGGAGGCAGGTCTGTGAAAGCATTTCCCTTGCAGTATCCTTGGGCTTCTGCTAAATGATGACTTCGTGTAATTAAAATGAACAAAGTAAGTAGCAACGTTCTGTCTTCACAATCACAGCACTTTCTCTCTCCCTTTGTTTAACTGCTTTGTTCATCTGAAACTGATTTTAAAAAATAACGGAAATAGAAGTTGAATGTATTCCTGCAGGGCTGTATTTTTAGTAGCTCATCACTTTGTGGAAGGGACCTGAGGTTGCAGAGTCTAATTATGAAGATGGCACTGGGGAGAAAAGGGACATTGGGTGGGAGTTGGAAGAAAGAAAGTGGAGGGGGCAGTTAGTGGGTAGGCTGCTTCCTGCTAAACTCCAACCAGAACTAACCATGAGCTCCCTGGTGTGGGGGAGAATAAATCATATCAGAAATCAAAAGACACCCTGGGTTTAAATATCACCAATACAAGTTTTGATGTACAAGTTTTGTAACTGATTGTGAGAAGAAAAGCAACCTCTCCTCTAAATCACCTCCAAAATGACATTCCATAGTAAAATGCTTCCAGAATGAGACGAATCAAACTAAAGCAGATCGTCAGAGAGACAGTAAACAGAATGATGACTAATAGTGCAGGAAGCTGCATGGAGGTGCTGAGAGGTTAACCACAGAGAGGATGTTGGGGATGAACTTTTTATATCTTTATTGATGATCACAAAGAATTAAATAGCACTTGAATGCAATTTATTATTGGTATTGATTTATGGGTGAGCATGTATATTTATAACTCTTTCATATCTGTCAAGTTCTTTTCCATCATCATTTTCAGTGTTTTATGCCTCAAAGCTGCGATAAGGAAAGCATCCTGGCAGATGGTGAAGGGTAGGTGCCATTCATCATGTTAAAATTTTGTCTAAGGGAAACTGAGGCATTTGAATAAGATGGATCACAGGGAGATTCTAAATTAAGAATTTGGACAGAAATAAAGTAGGCCAAATAGAAGAGCAAGAGAAAAAAAAAATAGTTAGCTATATTGATCTAAGTCTAACAGGACAGAAATAGGCCCTGAGAAATGTGCAAGAGATGCAGGAAAATGAACCAAATTACAACTGGACAAAAAGGTGAAGAAACCCAGGTATTGAATTGGTGAGCAGGTTTTGCTCAGAGCAGCCAATAAGACTTGATAAATTCAGCAAGTGTTTTTTCAATACAAGATGATAAAGGTGCCTTATTTAAAGACAGTACTACTTTGGCCTACTGTCTCTAGCTTATTTTATAGTAAGCAAATGCTTCATTATAACAGACAGTATTTAGACCCAAAATTATTACTTCTTTTTGAGCCAATTACAAGCATCACCTCTGAGTAAACATTTATCAGATAATTACTGAATAAACAAATGATATAATAAACTAAATGGGTACCATGGAATAAAATATGTATTTTTGCTGTTTTCTTGCTGTATCACTTATTTATTGTTGCATCATAAGCCACTCTAAGGAAATTAATAACTTAAAATAACCAACCATCATTTAGCATTGCTCATGAGTCTATGGATTAATTGAGTGGATCTGTTCTTCTGGGTTAGCTTGACTGAGCTCAAGTGGGTTTGCTCATGTGCATGTGATCAACTGGTGACTTGGCAAAAAGGGGCTAGTCCAAGGCCTCACACATATATTTGACAACGACAGGCAATGACTGGCCGCCACAAGGATGACTGGGCCACACAGCTCTTATCCTGCAAGTTAGTCCAGATTCTTCATGGGGCAGTGGCAGAGGATCAAGAGAGAGTGGACGTGTTCAAGGTCTCTTGATGCGTGGGCTCAGAACTGGTGCAACATAAATTCTTTTACATTCTTTGCCCACAGCAAGTCACAAAGACAGCTTAGATTGAAGGGGAATGCAAACAGGCTTCACCTCCTGGTGGAAATTGCTGCAAAATCATCTGACAATGAGGTGAAGAGAGAAATTATTGCTGTCTTTTTGTAAACAATCTACCTACCACACCTGAATTAAATTTCTTGATTCTCAAGTGCTGATAATGATCATTCTCGAAAAACATCTCTATGTGGCACAAACAGAAAGTTAGATTGAGCCAAATTAATGCATCAACTGAATTATATAATACTCTAAGATGATTTATACATGTAGTATAATATGGAGTATATGATTATGTCCCATTGAGGTAGAATATGCAAGGTTACATGCACAGTATTTACAGTCCTACAGCTTAAATTTGTTTTCTTACTTTACCACTCCCTAAGTCTTACTTACTCTAACATTTTTTAATCTAAAAATGGTCACCACACTAGTATCTATCAAATGGGGCTACGATGGAGTGTTGCCTAAGCTAATACCAATATGTTTTTAAGTACCATGCCTTAACCAGAGTGGCCAATATATATTGGCTCTTGCTATCATGGGTAAGAATCATACTTTAGTGGGAGTATACAATTCTTATGGGTTCTCATAAGAGTAAGGTAATTATTTGCTTTATTGTAATTTTATTGTAAATCACCTTAGTGATTTACACATCAAGCAAGACAAAACGTCTTTAGATATTTCTAAGATAAACCTCATCAACATACAAAATCACATGCTCCTCTTATATGGAATCCAAATATAAGAACCCTCATATATGGAATATATGAAACTCTTTACATATGGAACCCAAATATAAGAAACCCATATAAGGCCTGTGATCACTTTCCTTAATTTTGCCAAATTGATAACATCCTGGAGATAACAAAACTGTCTCTTACAAAGCTAGTAATGATGTTTTCCCACCCCAGCCTGTAGATGTACCCAATTGTAGGGGAGAATGAGAATGTATACTGTTCTGTAGACCTTAAACCAGATCCTTTTGTGTTTCTGGACTATTTATTTGCTTTATGGGATGTGCTTCCTGGTTCCATAAGAAGAGCAGGCACATTGAGGGGACTGAGATCCCATCTTCCTACAAGGCTGAGAGCAGCAAAAACAGAAGGAAAGGAGGAAGAAGAGGGCATCACTGAGGATTTGAACCATAATGAGAATGATACTGTTTTCCTATTTCTTCTTCTGTAGTCCCTGCCTCCAAGATGCACATACATTTTGGAAAAAAACAAACGTTAAGTTTTCTGTTTTAATACATAAAACTCAATTATTTAACAAAAATAGAATCTGTAATGTTAAGTAACTTAAAGAAAATAAACCAAATCTGTGCCAGAACCAAATTCCTACAAATCCAGAGTATCAAAATTCAATCAGAGAAAACATCAAATTAAGAAACATCAAAGTTAAATAAATTCATCTTTTTATTTCCTTATAATTGCAGAGCTTTTAGCAATGCTTTGGATTATAGTCTCTATCTTACTGTATACATATGCATGTATATATTTGTGGATTATGTGTGTGTGTTGTGTGTGTTTGAGAGACTGACTTCCTAACTGTAGTATAATTGAAAGTACATGACTTGGGAGTCTATCTAGCTCTAAAACTTACCATATTTACCATTTTAGGTAATTACCTTAACTAGTCTTACCTTCATATTCCTTTGTGAATGAAGAAGAGGTGAGTGAGTGAACTTACTCACTTTATCTTTTATTTATGTACATTTCATCTTCTTGCCTGTACAAGTTTTCTATAATATTATTACTTTATATTTTTGAGGGAGAGTGAATGTACATGAAGATTTTGTGTAAACCACAAGGGCCAATCCAAAGGAAATGGTGATTTTGGTCTATATTATTACTAATCAAAGTATAATCTGTGGATTTTGGCATAATCTAGGGTTTATTAATGACCCAGACCTTTAAGCCCCGCCTCAAAACATTGAATTATAATATCTTCATTTTAACAAGATTTATAGGTAATTAGTACTATGAAAGTTTGGGAGGCACTGGCGTGTACAACATAGATGAGATTTATGATACTTTAAATGAACACTTAAAAGTGTATGCACAGTCCCATTGGTATATGAACTCTTTCTGGCTAAAAAGTCTATTGCATTCATATGATTTCAGAGATAGAGGAAGAAAAATATATTGAAAACTAAACACTCATTATTTTTCAATTGCATGCAAATTTTCTTAGTACTATAGTTTGGATATTTGACCCCTCCAAACCTCATGTTGAAACTTGATCTCCAATTCTGCTGGTGGGACATTGTGAGAGGTGTTTGGGTTTTGGGGACAGATCCCTCATGAATGACTTAGTGCCATTCTCACCATAGCAGGTGAGTTCTTGTTGTATTAGTTCCCATAAAAGCTGGTTGTTCAAAGGAGGCTGGCACCTCTCCACTCACTCTTTGATGCTTCTTCTATTACCATGTGATCTCTGCACATGCTGGCTCCATTTAACCTTCTGTCACTGGTGGAAGAAGCCTAAGAACCACACCAGAAGCCAAGTAGATGCTGGTGCCATGCTTCCCGTACAGCCCATAGAACCATGAGCCAAATATCATTTCTTTATAAAGGACTCAGCCTCAGGTATTCCTTTATAACAACATGAAACAGACTAAGACATTTAGTACCAGAAAAAAAAATTAAATTTGCTCAATATTTAATGGAAAATGTCACATAAAAGCAACATAAGAAGAACAGTGAAAACAAGAAGGATGAGAAGTAAGAGGAGAATAAATAAGATTTAGAGAAGGAAGGGGAGGGGGAGGGAGAGGAAGAGAAGGGGATGAGGGGGATAGGAAAGAGAACAAAAAGTAAGGAGGAGAGAAAAAGTAAGAGGAAAACCCAAGTAATCAACCCCAGACCTTGAAGTGATGGTCAACATAACGGGATTTATTTGAAAGGATACAGAAATGGAAACCTGAAGATCTGGCTTTGAGTCTTGCCTTCAAGCAAAAATCATTGTGTAACACTGGGGGAAGTCCCCTCTCTCTCTTGAACTTAAATCTCCACTTCCGCAAGATGAGGACTGTTAGCTATGCTCTTTCTAAGGTCACTTTTAATTTTAGGATTCTGTTCATAATTTATACTCTTGTCATGTTTTGGACCAAATCTCCAGTACAGAAGCCAGAGATTTGGTCTCTTCCCATTGCTAGAACAAAGACAGAAAGACTGCTTCTCCCAGAATTTGATCATGAAATTGGAGCATCTATATTTTAAGTATATTTTGGATAACATAAAGTTTTTCACAGACTAGAAAGGTAAAAACTTGAAGGTTTAACCTTCAAGTTAAAAAAAGTTAAAGTGGGCTGAGTGCAGTGGCTCATGCCTGTAATCCCAGCACTTTGGGAGGCCGAGACAGGCGGATCACAAGGTCAGGAGATCGAGACCATCCTGTCTAACATGGTGAAACCCTGTCTCTACTAAAAATATAAAAAAATTAGCCGAGCATGGTGGCAGGCACCTGTAGTCCCAGCTACTCGGGAGGCTGAGGCAGGAGAATTGTGTGAACCTGGGAGGCAGAGGTTGCAGTGAGCCAAGATTGTGCCACTGCACTCCGGCCTGGGTGACAGAGCAAGACTCCGTCTCAAAAAAGAAGAAAAAAGAAAAAAAAAAAAAAAAAACACTTAAAGTGAAAGTATTTTAAATTAAGGGAAAACATGGAGAAGAAGGGTGTTAGTTAAACTTACTCGTTGAACTGTAGTAGAAGAGAACAATAAAACGTCTCCTTGGAGTTTGAAATGTTTTTAGATTTGCAACAAGGAGACCAAGTAAATAATCATCAGCATGGGGTTATCAAAGTAAATATCAAAAAACACTAATTCTCAATAACATTTGGTGAAAAAATATTTCTGTACTCAAATTTCCAGAAAATGGAGTTAAAGCAATTGAAATAGCTTTATTTTTTCTACAGGATTTCTCAAAAGCTTTAATATGCAATATTAATTGTTCAGCATCAGTTATTCTAAGAAACAGAATATGCAGCTTTTTGTAAGCTGATTTCATCACAAGCACTTTTTCATTTGTCAATGTTGTTGTACTTAAGCAGAACTTAGTTTGAGAAATGTTATATGACTTTAGGAAAGTCACTTCTCTCAGTGTTACTTTCTCCTTCTGTACAAATGAGGAGGCTGGATTAAAAATCACTAATGTTCTTTCCAGGTATAAAATGGTACAGTTAAATAAAGCTTAAAGAATATCATTAGTTGAATTTGAGAAAATAATGAGTCAGTGCAAGATACAGAACAGGATAATAAGTCTGCCAATTTTTGTGGTACAGATGATCAATGCTACGGAAGATCAGGAAGGCTAAATATTAGTGTGGGCTCAAGCTGTTAGAACAGACTGGGCTTCTGAGCAAGGGAGGGATCAGGGAGGGGTGTTTTAAGGGGCTATTGCTTTGAATTGAGGTGTGGGGAAAGGGAAAATTTTAGCATCCGAATATTCTTGGACCTCAGAGGCAGAACCTAGTTGAACCAGCTTAGGCAGAAAGAATAATTTAATGGAAGATAGAGGATATGACCATGGACAAGACAGAATGAAGATGGCCTTGGTGACAATTAGAACCAGGAACTGAATCACCATCAGAATGGTTGTTCTGTCCTCTCTGTATACCAGATTTACATTCTCTTTTGTATATTATCTTCCTCTAATTAGAAGGAAACATAGCCTGCAGCAAACCCTGAGTCTCACATTATTTCTCTTACTACCAGAAAAAGACTGGTGTTCTTCCTTTATTTCCAGGTCAGATTATCCTGAGGAACGCATCTGATTTGCCTGTTTGGCTCAGGTTCCTCCCTGGATTAGTTATTTATGGGCAGACTATTAGGATCTCCTAACACAGACATGACAGCTGAGGCTGTGGTTCTCATAGATGGAAAAAAAAAATTACTGTGAGCTAGGACTTGATCCACATGATCTACATTGAAACATCGATGAAATGGCCAAGACTTTGCCTAAGATATGTTCAGGCAGCTAGGAGGCAAAAGTAGGATAGGTCCATTAAGTTCACATTTTGTAGATGTTTTAATGCTAAGACCAAGGGTTCTTAATTTATCTGTATATTGTTTTCATCCAGTGGTTCTAAAAGTCCATGCCAGTGTCAGGTGGCCTATATATGAATTGCTTGAGGGATGAGACAGGGAGGAGGAGAATATAGTTACAAAAATCACCATCATGGGCCCATCCTTAGTTATCTTGATTCAGTAGATTGGATTGGAACATGAGAATCTGTATTAAAAATTCCCTAGGTGGTGTTGCTAATCAGCTAGTTTTAGGAGTCACTGATTAATCCAGTATAAATTTATTATGAACCTACTAAGTAGAATAATTGTTGCGAGTTTCTGAAAGACAGAATTTACTAGTTTCTGGGAAAGAGATTCACAACACCATCACCTAAGAACTTTTGACTCTATTAGGGAATATATATCTTGGGCATAAATAGCCATAAAAGATAAAAAAAAAAAAACTTAAGAGTCCAGTGGCATTATTGGAACTGGAGACGGAATGACATTAGGAGAGACTTGGTTGAGGGAGGGAGTATTTAAGATGGGTTCTTGAAGAATAGATTGATTTTGAACATTCAGAGGAGGAAATTTATTCCAGGCGAAAAAAAGAGCAGAAGAAATACCTGAAGAAGGAGTATCTACAGTTGGGTTTCTTGATCTGTAGTCCAAGGATATTCAAAGGATCAGTAAATATGTATTATAAAATGCTTCATTTTTACCAACATTGAATGGAAATTTAGTAAATCTCAATCTGACAACCAACAGTGGAGTTGAGTGATACTTGAAAATTTGTCACCAACACGAATCAGATGTTTTGTATTTGATTAATATTATAATAGATATTCAGCCTTATCATTTTTTGCTCATTAATATTTTAAAATTATGGAATCATAGACCTGAGCATAGCTCTTGCTATTTAATGAGTTAACAATAAATGAGTTTAATGAGTAAAATTAAATTTATTTTAAAATATTTTATAATTATTTCAATATACATTTTCTTTGTAATTTTACACATTTTATTCCATGCATTTAAAAACATTATTCTAAGAAAGTGTTCTTGTTAGCTATTGCTGGGCAACAAATTACCCCAACATTAGAAAGTTACAATAACCCTTTATTTTCTCATGATTTTGTGGGTCAGGAATCTGAGAAGGATCCAACTAAGCAACTGTCATTTGTGATCTCTCACATGATTGTAGTTCAATGATTGCTATGATTTCCCTCATGAAAACTACAAGCATCTTTTCAGGTGCTTTTTGGTTGTCGGACATTCAAGATGATTAGGAGTTCAGATGGGGCTGACCACCAGAACACCTCCTCTTGTAACATGGAATTCTTGCACCATGGTGGTTGAGTTCTGAAAAGGAGCACATCAAGAGGTAGTATTCAGGAAGAGAGTGTGCTGAGAGACCAAAGAAGAAGCAACCCGCCTTCTCTGACCTTACTTCACATGTCATGCAGTGTCACCTCTACTTTCTCTTGGTTACAAATGAACAACTAAGACAAGCCCAAATTCAAGAGAAGGCAAAATATTTCCCTCCTCTTGTGGAAACACATGTTGAAAAATTGTGACCACCTCTAATTTGTCACAGAACAATTCCATAGACTTCACTGGAGTATCAGTGACGTTCGTGGCATGGTTAGCAATACTGTATTGTATATTTCAAAATAGCTAGAAGAGAGGATTTTGAATGTTTCTATCACAAAGAAATGATAAATGTTTCAGGAATGGATATGCTAATCACCCTTATTTGATCATTACACAGCATAAACATGTATTACATTGTACCTCATAAATATGTACATTTGTTATGCATCAATTACAAACAATATAAAACTTAAAAGAATTTCAAATGTTAAGGACATTTGCCCTGGAGTACATGCTTAAGCAAAGAATGTATTTAGCAAAAGAGGGAAAGTGTTCCTAATTAATATTAATATATTAGCTTTAGAGGGTATCCAAGGTTGCTGGTAGTCAGCTACTAAACCAAGATGTATAGATTTTCTAAGTCATATTGTTCTGGTATCTGTTAGAGACAAAAGAAAGAAAGAAATGAAAAAAAAAAAAACACTTTTACTTAACCTTGATGGGTCAAAAATGACAAAACGAAGCTTTGCCCTCAAACCAGAAAGAATGAGCAAATAGTTTCATAATGCTGAAAGCATCTTGCTTATGGGGAGATAAGGCTTGTCTTTCTCTGTTGAATGTAATTAAAAGAGATGGAAATAAACATGAAGAGGTCCTCTATCCCCTCTCAAACATGCTGCAGTGATGGATCAAAGAGATGGGAACTGACACCTCTCATCTCCAGGACACCCGGAGTAGAAATACAGTCAATAAGATGACATGTTCATTGATGTGCAAGTCCTCTTCCCCTATCAGAGGGAGAAAGATGAAACTTGACAGTCCTCTTCTCACTAATTCCTTACTTCTTTTCACCTCACCTCTTTCCACAGGTAGAAGAAACTTCTGGGTGAGAAAGACTTGATGTTTGTGTGTATGGGATCTTTGGGTGGGATTTTTCTCTAAGTCTTTAACCAAGGACATAAACACATTCACTTACAGCCGCCAGCTAGAAGATGGCTAGGGGAGTTATTATCAAGTGAAGAAAGCAGCTCCTTGAATTAAAAGATTTACAGGCACAAGAACCTGATGAATCTTGTTTCATTTAGGAGATGTCTCCTTAATGGATCACAGTCTACTGAGGGTCAGGGAAACACATAACTAAGGATTCTTATATGTATTCTGGGAGCCTAATTTGGGAATATTGAGTATTTGGGATTTTAAATAATAACTGTAAGCCACTTAAAGGCAAAAATAACCTTAATCATTTTTGCACCTCTAGTTTTATCTGTGTCTGGTATGTAATACTGATGATTGATGAATGAATAAATGATGGTGGGATGAAACTATCCAGAGGTCTGAGAACTCTATATAGGTTCCTATAAATAAAAATACAGCCTGCGTGTGGTGGCTCATGCCTGTAATCCCAGCATTTTGGGAGGCTGAGGTGGGCAGATCACAGGGTCAGGAGTTTGAGAACAGCCTGGCCAACACAGTGAAACTCCATCATACTAAAAACACAAAAAATTAGCTGGGCGTGGTGGTGGGCACCTGTAATCCCAGCTACTTGGGAGACTGAGACAGGAGAATCACTTGAACCTGGGAAGCAGAGGTTGCGGTGAGCCAAGATCATGCCACTGCACTCCAGGCTAGGTGACAGTGCGAGACTCTGTCTCAATAAAATAAAATAAAATAAAATGAAATAAAACAAAATACAGGATATTTGACTACTTATAAGGCCCTATGTTTTCTGTCCTCTGACTAGGTGTCTAATCCAACCTCTCATGACTCTTTTTTTACTTACCAAACAATGAAACTACAGTTGTATGTCTTAATATCTTTGCCTGTGCTGCTCCAACTCCTAAGATGTGGACAAGGATAATCTAGGTCGATGGTAAGATAAATTCCTCTGTAAGAAGGCAATCTTTGATCAGAAACCCAAAGTATGAGACAGAGTCAGTCACATGAAGTTCTGGAAATGAAAGCGGATAGCATAATCTAAGCTGTGGGAAATGCAAGTATAAAGAAATGAGTTTGAGTTTCCTTCTAACAGCAAGGCAGCTAGTGTGGCTGCAGGTTAGTGAATGAAGACTTCGAACTACACAAGATAATTTCAAAGATGAAATGTTTGGGCAAGGGCTAGGTCACATAGAACCTTGAAGGCCACAGTAAGGAGCTTAAATTTTGCTATAAGTGAAATGGGAGGTCATTCAACTGTATTAAGCAGGAGTGGGGCATTATCAGATTTTTTTTAAGAAGAGAATGACCTGCAGGAAGATAAGTGTGTATCCAGGGAGTCCAATTAGGAGGTGATTACAGCAGCTCATGTGAAATAATGGTTCAGATTAGGGTGATAGCAGTAATGTTTAGGGAGAGAAGTGAAGAGATTTTATCCATATTATCTGATGGGATGGAGGGATAAAATTTGATAATCAATCAGAAGAGTGTTTACATTTACTGGTAAAAAAAGCACATAAATTAAAAAAACCTGAAATGTCATTTTTTTTCCTCCTATCAAATAAACAAGTGCTTTTAAAATGGTAAAATCTCAAAACTTTGTGAGTTTTAAAAAATCAACCAAATTGTTCAAGAATAGGGTTAAGTTAATACATTATAGGGCACACATGTGGTTAAATGCTCCATGGCCATTACAAATGATGCTGTGGAAGAACACTTAATGACATGGAAAATGTTCTAGGAAAGTTTTATCTGTTCAACAACCAGCTGTCAGGGTTCATGCTTCTTGTTAAATATCAGATGGATTTGTAATGAAGGAAAATGTTAATATCTTTTAAACTTGCTGCTGAATTTCCCAAAGGGAGGAGACTCTCATTTTATATGAAATATGCCTGGCAAATTTCTAGGGGTGAAAGTAAGACCCTGAGGAGATATATAATCATGATACAAGGTTAACCGAAGAGGTCACCAAACTTCCTTAGTGGGGAAATAAATAGAAATGTTGGGAAAGACAAATACTGTGGGCCATTGTCCCTTGCTGTGGAGTTTGAACAGGTGGCTGTGTTATTTTTGGTCTGCAGCAATGCAGAATGGACTGGAGTCCACACAGGCAGAATGACAAGGCAAGTCAGAAACTGAATTATAATGGCCATGAGAACATCGTTCTTTCCCATCTCATAATCTAAACTCCTTACGAATTTTCAAAAACCAGGAAGGTCTTTTAACTTCTGTATGTTGTGTGTTGTTCTCAACCAATTTTTCAAATTTCTCAGTGCAGTCATTAAAAACGGTAACCCATTAGTTAGCTCCCACTTATAAGTGAGAACATGTGGTGTTTGGTGTTCTGTTTCTGTGTTAGTTTGCTAAGGATAATGGCCTCCAGCTCCGTTCATGTCTCTGCAAAGGACATGATCTTATTCTTTTTTTTATCACTGCATAGTATTCTATGATGTATTTGTACCACATTTTCTTTACCAAGTCTATCGTTGATGGACATTTAGGTTGATTCCATGTCTTTGCTATTGTGAATAGTGCTGCAATGAACATAAATGTGCATCTGTTTCTATAATAGAATGATTTGTTTTCCTTTACAATATCTGGTAATGGGATTGCTGGATAGAATCATTTTTTTGGAGGGTGGAGGGTGGGAGGATGGAGAGCTCTCGATCAGAAAAAATACCTAATGGGTACTAGGCTTAATACCTGAGTGATAAAATAATCTGTACAGCAAACCCCCATTACACAAATTTAACTATGTAACCTGCACTTGTACCTCTGAACTTAACATAAAAGTTAAAAAAACAAAGATACAACCCCAGATATTAAAGATTTGAGAAAGACCTGATTTAGAAATTTACAAGATGCTTACTGCTTAGTGTTGGAAGGTACTCTGTGACTTTTGGTTTATGTCATATAGAGTGATTATGGAAGAATGAAGACGTTCAAGCATTTGCTATCCAGCGTCATTTTAAGAAAGACTTTGAGTAAAGAGATTAGGAAATATACTTTTTGTGTGGTTATACATAAGATAAAGAGGTGTGATGATTTTTCTCTTCCCAGTTAAAACCCTGACCAAAATCTGCAACATAAATAAACATAAAGGATTTTTTCACACTTAAAAAAATGGTATCCCAGGTTAGAAAACGTAATTATATTCCAAGCATAAAACATAGGCAACCAGTATGGAGGAAGGTCCTTCGAAGAGCATATAATCCAATCTAATAGTTACAAAAAGAGAAACTGAGGTCCCCATAAAGATACACTACAAAAAGTCCTCATAGATGTTTATCCACAGGTCAACTTAAACATGAAACTTCAAAAGCGTAAAGTTGATTTCAAAGTGAGATAGACTGTCTGTCACTCAGTGCCCAGGCTCACCATTGCTAACAGACAGTAGAAAACTCATTACTCACTCTCCACGTGTAGATTTTTGCAAACTCACGGAAAGAACTGTGGAATTTGTTTTCGAGTTGCTATTTTCATTCTTTGTATTGCCTGTGGTTCCAGCAGCCCTGAAACAGAAAGCCCATGGCTCAGCTAATATTTCATTTCAGAGGTACCATCATGTGCTGGTACCCTGCCACTGCTGCAAGATGAATATCATTGCTGACTGTCATTTCTAGTTATCATGCTTGAGGAAGGCAGCAGGGTGCACTTGAAGGCAAAATTGTGGCTCAGTCATTTTTGAGTCTGGTGCACTTGGACAAAACTCTCAAAGTCGCAGTCCTTAGTTTCTTCATTTGAAAATAGGAATAATAAATAAACTTGTCCAGCTTGGGAGTATTTATTTGATAGCAAAATATGTGTGAAATATCTATGTGGGCATTTAAATGTCTGCATATATAAAATAATGTTATTAAGCCTAGGGGCTTCCGTCCTTTAAGCCACTAATCTTTGCCATGAAAACTCCTCCTGCACACTCCTGATGCTCATCACTGTGACACAAACTTCATACAATCTGCATTGCTATATATAAAGTCTCCCCATTTCTTTCTCCGCTGGGGCCTACTGTATTCCACTCACCCACTTAATCCTTTAGGTGGGAAGTTGTTCGTGCTCTGATTTCCCAAGATACAATACTTGAATAGTTTCTTTAAATTAGCATTTTTCAAAATGTGTCATAGTTGTGTACCACAGAAATAGCAATCAGGTGTTGTGTTGCGATTTCACATGCGTTATCTCATTTAATCCATAACCACTTTAGAAGGCAGATATCACATGCTTTGTATCTCCAGTGATGCAGGTGATATGATTGGTTGTGTCCCCACTCAAATCTCACCTTGAATTGTAATAATCCCCATGTGTCAAGGAGGGGGTGCAAGTGAAGATAATTGGGGTGGTTTCCCCATGTTTTCATGGGGTGGTTTCCCCTATTTTCTAATGGTAGTGAATAAGTCTCAAGAGATCTGATAAGTGGGAGTTCCCTTGCATAAACTCACTTGTCTGCCACCATGTAAGACGTAACTTTGCTCCTCATTCACCTTCAGCCATGATTGTGAGGCCCCCCCGCTATGTGGAACTGTGAGTCAATTAAACCTCTTTCCTTTATGAATTACCCAGTCTTGGGTATGTCTTTATTAGCAGCATGAGAACAGGCTAATACTCAGGAGTTCTATGAAGACAAAGTTAGGGTATAATTTATCGTTGTTTCTTCAGCATGACCAAAATAGAACTCAATAAATGCATTATTATTACTATAATTGTTATTACTACTATTACTATTCATTACGTTTTTATAATACTGACATATTGGACACTATGCTAAGCATTTTTCATGCATTGTATCAAGCATGGTTATCCGCTTTTGAAACACAAGGAAGCAGTCATAAAAAAAGAATGAAATCATGCCATTATCCTAAGTGAGCTAACTCACAAGCAGAAAATCAAATATTGCATGTTTTCACTTATAAGTGGGAGTTAAACAAAGGATACACATGGACAAGACGGGGAGAATAGTCTATGGGTACTCCAAAAGAAGGGAAAGTGAGGTGAGGGTTGAAAAATTGTCAATGGATAAAATGTCCAATATTTGTGTGACAGTAAACGAGAAACCCAACCACGACCGTCACACATATAATATCAATATAATAATAAACAAGTATATGTACTCACTGAATCTAAATTTTTAAAAAATGGGACAGAAAATGTATATAATACAAAACATTTTCATTAAACAATGATCCTTCCCTCTAAACAATGAGGAACCTCGTACTCAAAGCAATAAAGCTATTTTCACAAAGTCACTAATGACAGAATCAGCATTTTGATACCAGACTGCCTGAATTTAAAACTAGTGTTCTCAATTGCCACCCTTCACTGGCTCATTTGAAAACATTGGGAAGAATCTTGGACCATTTTTTTATCAAATGAAGTGATCTTGCTGCAAATTTATTCATTAGATAGTCATATCAAGATACGGCTTCCTCTGCCCCATGGAATGACATCTGCCTTGTGACACCCCCAAATCATGTTTGCTCTTTGAACTCCATACAGGAGTCTCAGACTACCACCATCTGCCACATGCCCTGTCTGGAGGTTTGTTGTTGGAGAAGAAATGAATAAAGCAAATGCATCCCTTTTATTAGAAAGCAGTTCACAGTAGATTGAAATCATATTTATATGTGAATACTCCCATCTCTGGTACATTTTTAAATACACCAAAAAATAAAGCAACTCATGGATATCTTGGCTATTGCAGAAAAATGGTGCTTCTCCTGATTGCTGGCTTTGAAGAGGATGGTGAACATGGTAGGACACATGGCAGTGGTTGGCCTGAAGCTTCCTGGTTCTAACTTTCCCAGTATCAGCTGGCCAACACTTACTAGCTGCCATTATGCACCCTTGAGAGAAAAAAGAACTTACCCTTAAGATGAGCCCAGAAACTGCAGTGAGAAAAACAGGTCTTACTGCAGGAGAAACCAGAAAATAAAAAAAAGTGTCATCAGGAACACAGGGAAATTAAAGAAAAATAAAACTGATACAAAAGTATTAAATTGTCTAGGAGGAATAATTTTCAAGCCTGAAACTAGCATATGTAGTAAAAATAAAGCTAATTGAGAACAGTGATTACCTTTTCATATAAAAAAAAAAAAAAAAAAAAAAAAAAAAAAAACTTTGCAAAAGGTAGGAGAAGAATTATAGGTCTGACCACTCAGTCATTAATTCATTGATTCATGAAATCATTCATTAATGCACTCCTTCACTATGCCAGTTATTTCTCAAGAGAATTTGACTAGCTTGCAATAGGAACCTACACTTAATAAAAATAGGAATTTGACCAGCTTGCAGTAGGAACCTACACTTAATAAAAAACCTACACTAAATAAAAACCTACACTTATTTCAAAAGGACACAAATGTAAGAATCAGTAAATAAAAGCTATAGGAACAAAGCATTTATGCAAGGGTTACCACATTCTTGACCAGGAGCCAAGGAGTAAATGGAAATAACATATTAAAGTCAATTGGGAATTATTTTTCTAAAGATACACATTTCTTTGTCATAGAAAGAACATTTCTTTGCTGAGAAGTATAGCAGAAGCCTTGGTAGAAAATAATATAGAAACTCTTGTATGGTTTCAATATTTGTCCTCATGAAGAACAGTGGGTTAAAGGAAGGGTACAGAAATTATGCACAATGCCTAACTTTGAACTTTTAGAGGTGACAATAAAAGAAAACCCAATATGATATACAAGGAAATTTAAAATTTTAAATTACTTTTTTAGAAAAAAATAATTTATGTTGCTTTGAATTTAGGAAGAAATTGATTACTGAAGCACTTAAGCATCTAAAGGACATCCAATAATTAGTAAAACAGGGTAAAAGAGAGACAATAATTTAATTTTAATTTTTTTTTTTTTTATTTTGAGATAAGATCTGGCTGTATCACCCAGGCTGGAGTGCAGTGGCACGATCATGGCTCACTGCAGCCTCGATCTTCAGGATCAAGTGATCCTCTCATCTCAGCCTCCCAAGCAGGTGTGCACCACCACACCTGGCTAATTTTTGTATTTTTTTGTAGAGACAGGGTTCCACCACGTTGCTCAGGAGGCTGGTCTTGAACTCATGAAGTCAAGCTATCCAGCTGCCTAGTCTTCCCAACTTGCTGGGATTACTGGTGTGAGCCACTTCATCTGGCCTAATTTTTAAATTTAGTTTTCACCATGCCTATAGAAAATTGACAGGATAGTGCAACCAACATCAATATAATTATCCTCCAGATTTGATCATTTTAACTTTTTGTTATATTTAATTTGCCTGATACTTGCTTAAATGTGCTAAAGCATAATAAAGATAACATCATTTTATTTTAGCTCTAATTTTAGCATACATTTATAAAAAGTAGAGCATTTTCTACAAGTGCTGAATACCATTATCAAACTCAATAAAATGGTAAAATAATCTTTCATTTTCATCAAATACCATCTGTATTCAGAGTCAAACATTGTCCCTAAAATGATATAGCTGGCATTTTCAAAACAGGATCCAATATCATATCAAGGAACATGCCTAGGTTGACTTTATAATATTTGGGTTACTAAATAAAATACAGGACTTTGGGAATTAAGAATGTTTACCAAGGATAGAAATCTCCTAACCTGTTAAATATGGCAGAATCTATTTGGGAAATTGTGGGAGGTAAATGGGAAATGTAATTTTAAGGATTTTTTTTTTTTTTTTTTAAGTTTTTTGTTCTTTTTTTATAATTAACAAATTTTAGTTAAAATCAACAAGTGTGAAAAACAGTGTGTTTTGACAAAGATAAACTCCCTTGTGATCACTATCCCAGTCAAGCCAGAAGCCGTTTACATCACCCCAGAAAATTTTCTCATACCCATTTGGTGTCATCTCATACTCAATACACAAAATATATCTCTATGATGATAGAAAAGTGTTGCCTGCGCTTCAACTTCATAGCATATGGCATCATGCAGCATGTATCCCTTGGTATCCTGCAAGTATTTTTTTCAGCTTAGTATAATACTATTGAAGTACATTCATGTTTTAATATGTATCAGAAATTTGGTTCTTTTATTGCTGCATATTATTTCATTGTATAAATATATCACCATTTGTGATTTTGGTTGATACACATTTGGATTATGATGAGCCTTTTGCTCTTATGAATAAAGCTGCTATGGATATTTTTATACAAATAGCTTTGCACATGTATATTTTTATCTATTTTGGTTAAATGCCAAGGACTGAATTCACTGCGTGTGTGTGTTTAACTTTATATGAAACTGCAAAATTGTTTTCAAAGTGGCTGAAACCATTTTACACTCCCACCTGCAATGAGCCAGAATTTCAGTAGTTCTATATTACTATGTACATTTAGTAGTGCCAGTCATTTTGATTTTAGTCATTCTAGTGGGTGTATAGTGGTATCTCAGTGGTGTGGTTGAACATATTTTCACTTCTTCTTTTTTTTTAATCTCATGTTCATTTTATTGAGTTATTTATCTTTTACTATTGAGCTGTAGGAATTTTTATATTCTAGATACAAGTATTTTAAAGTGAATATTTAATCCCAATGAAATGGCTGGCATTTTCATTTTTTAAAATATTGTTCTCTTGGAATCAACCTGAATGCCCATCAATGATAGACTGGATAAAGAAAATGTGGTATATATACACCATGGAATACTATGCAGCCATAAAAAAGAACAAGATCATGTCCTCTGCAAGAACATAGATGGAGCTGGAGGCCACTATCCTTAGCAAACTAACACAGGAATAGAAAACCAGCTGCATCTTCTTATTTGTAAGTATGAACTAAATGATGAGAACACGTGAACACAAAGAGGGGAACAATAGAAACTGAGTATACCTGAGGCAGGGGGGTAGGAGGAGGGAGAGGAGCAGAAAAATCACTATTGGGTACTAGACTTAGTACCTGGGTGACAAAATAATCTGTACAACAAACCTTTGTGACATGAGTTTAACTATGCAACAAACTTGCACATGTACCCCTGAACCTAAAATAAAAGTTAGAAAAATATAAAATAAAATAATGTCTTTTAAAGACAAAGAATTTTTAATTTAATAGAATGTAATGTATCTTTTAAAATAATTAACACTTTTGGTGTCCAGAAAATTTTGCTTACTCAAGATCATGAAGGAACTCTCTTATATTCTCCTATAACCTTTTTTAGTTTTAGTTTTATGTTTAGGTTTATGAACTATCTCAAATTAATTTTTGTTCATGATGTGAGGTAGGGATCAAGGTTCATTTTTTTCCCCTAATGGATATACTATTGCTCTAACATTGTATTTAAATAAATATTGTTTTCCCACTGACTTACTTAAGTGGCTATAATATCTAGACATTCTGAAAAAATCAATTGTACAAATATGTGCAGATTTATTCTAGACTTCCTGGGTGTTTCTATGAATTTATTTATCTATTCCCAATAGAAAAGCATCTTGATTACTGTAAATTTATAGTAAATATTGAAATTAGCCACTGTAAATCCTCCACAGTGGTTCTTTAAGATTTTGTTGGCATTTCAACATCTTTTATCTGTATATATTTTATAATAAACTTCTTGATTTCTACAATGAACAAAAGCTAGAAACTTGACCATTATGGTGTTGAATCTATATAGTCAGTCATGTTTAGGTAAAATGGATATCTTAGGAACATTAAATATTTAAATTAATGGTCATGACATACCTCTATTTGTTAGATTGTTCTTAATTTCTTTCTGCAGTGTGTTTTGTTTTGATGTAGAGGTCTTACACAGTTTTCATTAAATTTATCTTAATTATTTTATAGTTTGAGGCTAATCATAAACAATCTAAAATTCACTTCCTCTTGTTACTTGTTGCTGTCATTTAAAAATATTTTTTCCTCATGCCTGTAATCCCAGCGCTTTGGGAAGCTGAGGCAGGTGGATCACGAGGTCAGAAGATCAAGACCATCCTAGCCAACACGGTGAAACCCCGTCTCTACTAAAAATACAAAAATTAGCTGGGTGTGGTGGTGCATGCCTATAGTCTCTGCTACTCAGGAGGCTAAGGCAGGAGAATTGCTTGAACCTGGGAGGTGGAGGCTGCAGTAAGCCAAGATCATGCCACTGAATTTCAGCCTGAGAGACTCCATCTCAAAAAAAAAAAAAAAAAAAAAAAATTCCAGAGTTTTCAAAGTTTTGGGTTTTACATTTAAGTCTTTAATCTATCTTGAGTCAATTTTTGTATATGGTGTAAGAAACGGGTCCAGTTTCAATCTTCTACATACGGCTAGCCAGTTATCCCAACACCATTTACTGAATAAGGAATCTTTCTCCATTGCTTGTTTTTGTCAGGTTTATTGAAGATCAAATAGTTGTAAGTGTGTGGTCTTATTTCTGGGTTCTCTATTCTGTTCCACTGGTCTATGTGTCAAGTTGTGTACCAGTTCCATGTTGTTTTGGTTACTGTAGCCCTGTAGTATAGTTTNAATCTATCTTGAGTCAATTTTGTATATGGTGTAAGAAACGGGTCCAGTTTCAATCTTCTACATACGGCTAGCCAGTTATCCCAACACCATTTACTGAATAAGGAATCTTTCTCCATTGCTTGTTTTGTCAGGTTTATTGAAGATCAAATAGTTGTAAGTGTGTGGTCTTATTTCTGGGTTCTCTATTCTGTTCCACTGGTCTATGTGTCAAGTTGTGTACCAGTTCCATGTTGTTTTGGTTACTGTAGCCCTGTAGTATAGTTTGAAGTCAGGTAGCATGATGCTTCCAGCTTTTTTTTTTTTTTTTTTTTTTAGTATTGCCTTGGCTGTTTTTTGGATCCATGTGACTTTTAAAGTAATTTTTTCTAGTTCTGTGAAGAGTCTCAGTGGTAGTTTAATAGGAATAGCATTTAATCTGTAATTTGCTTTGAGCAGTATGGCCATTTTAATGATATTAATTCTTCCTATCCATGAGAATGGAATGTTTTTCCGTTTGTGTCAGCTCTGATTTCTTTGAGCAGTGTTTTGTAGCTCTCCTTGTAGAGATCTTTTACCTCCCTAAGTTAGCTGCATTCCTAGGTATTTCATTCTTTTTGTGAGAATTGTGAATGGGAATACTTTTCACCTATTGGCACATAAGCACAGGCAAAGATGTCATGACAAAGATGCCAAAATCAAGTACAACACAAGCGAAACTTGACAAATAGAATCTAATTGAACTTCTGCACAGCAAAAGAAACTATCAAGAGAGTAAACAGCCTACAGAATGGGAGAGGACTTTTGCAAACTATGCATCTGACAAAGGTCTAATATCTATAAGAACTTAAGCAAATTTATAGGAAAAAAAAAAGCCTTCATTAAAAAGTGGACAAAGGACATGAATAGGCACTTTTCCAAAGACATACATGTAGCCATCAATCATATGAAAAGAAGCTCAGCATCACTAATCATAAGAGAATTGCAAATCAAAATCAAGATCATGTGTTTTACAGGGATATGGGTAGAACTGGAGGCCATTATCTTTACCAAACTAACACAGGAACAGAAAACCAAATACTGCATGTTCTCACTTGTAAGTGTGAGCTAAATGGTGAGAACACATGGACAAAAAGAAGAGTTAACAAACACTGGGCTCTATTTAAGGGTAGAGGGTGAAAGGAGGGAGAGGATCAGAAAAAAATAACTGATAAGTACTAGGCTTAATACCTGGGTGAGGAAATAATCCGCACAAGAAACCCCATGACACAAGTTTACCTATGTAGCAAACCTGCACTTGTACCCCTGCACTTAAAAGTTAAATAAATAAATAATATTTTTGTATATTGACCCCATATCCTGCAAAATTGCCTAATTCTAGAATTTTCTGTGCCCAAGTTCTAGAAACCTAAACAGTCTTTAAGATTTTCTGTTAATATAGTTTCCTCTATGAACAAAATACTTCTATGTTTTCTAAGTTCTGTGCTTTTATTTTCATGCTTTAAGTCATAATGTAAGATATCCAGTACAAGTCTACATAAGCAGTAAAAACATATCTTTGACTTGTTCTCAATCATAGAGAATATGTGTTCAATATTTGACCACTATGATGTTAGTTCTTTGTTTTCCATGTCAGCCTTTTCTCAGATTGAGAAATTTGCTTTCCACTTCTATTTTGGTAAAAACTGTCATCACGGCTTGTGTTCAAATTTTGCCAAATTATATTTTCTGCACAAAATAAGATAAACATGTATATTTTGGGTTTTATCTTTTAGTGTGAGAAATTATACTATTATTATTATTATTATTATTATTATTATTATTATTATTTTATTTAGTTTTTAACTTTAAGTTCTAAGATACGCGTGCAGAACATGCAGGTTTATTACATAGCTATAAGTGTGCCGTGGTAGTTTCCTGCACCTATCATCACGTCACCTAGGTTTTGAGCCCACATGCATTAGCGATTTGTCCTAATGCTCTCCCTCCCCTTGTCCCCCACCCACAACAAGCCCCAGTGTGTGTTTTCTCCTCCCTGTGTCCATGTGTTCTCATTGTTCAACTCGCACTTATGAGTGAGAACATGCAATGTCTGGAGTTCTGTTCCTGTGTTAGTTTGCTGAGAATGATGACTTCCAGCTTCATCCATGTTTCTGCAAAGGACATGGTCTCATTCCTTTTTATGGCTGCATAGTATTCCATGGTGTATATTCACCATATTTTCTTTATCGAGTCTATCATTGATGGGCATTTGGATTGGTCCATGGCACTGCTATTGTGAATAGTGCTGCAATAAATATACGTGTGCATGTATCTTTATAGTAGAATGATTTATATTCCTTTGGGTATATACCCAGTAATGAGATTACTGGGTCAAATGGTATTTCTGGTTCTAGATCTTTGAGGAATTGCAACACTGTCTTCCACAATGGTTGAACTAATCTACATTCCCACCAACAGTGTAAAAGTGTTCCTATTTCTCCCAGCCTCACCAGCATCTGTTGTTTCCTGACTCTTTAATAATTGTCATTCTGACTGGTGTCAGATGGTATCTCATTGTGGTTTTGACATGAATGTATCTAATGATCAATGATGTTGAGCTTTTTTTCATGTTTGTTGGCCACATAAATGTCTTCTTTTGAGAAGTGTCTGTTCATGTGCTTCACCCACTTTTTGATGGGGTTGTTTGTTTGTTTCTGGAAAATTTGTTTAAGCTCCTTGTAAATTCTGGATATAAGACTTTTGTTAGATGGATAGATTGTAAGAATTTTCTCCCATTCTGTAGGTTTTCTGTATGTTCTGATGATAGTTTCTTTTGCTGTGCAGAGCTCTTTAGTTTAGTTAGATCCCATTTGTCAAGTTTTGCTTTCGTTGTCATTGCTTTTGGCAACTTCATTACAAAATATATGCCCATGCCTTTGTCCCGAATGATATTGCCTAGGTTTTCTTCTAGTGTTTTTACAGTTTGGAGTTTCACATTTATGTCTTTAATCTATCTTGAGTTAATTTTTGTGTAAGATGTAAGGAAGGGGTCTAGTTTCAGTTTTCTGCATGTGGCTAGCCAGTTTTCCCAGCACCATTTATTAAATAGGGAATCCTTTCTCCATTGCTTGTTTTTGTTAGGGTTGTCGAAGGTCAGATGGTTGTAGATGTGTGGTCTTATTTTTGAGGTCTCTATTCTGTTCTATTGGTCTCTGTGTCTGTTTGGTACCAGTACCCATACCATGCTGTTTTGGTTACTGTGGCCTTTTAGTATAGTTTGAAGTTAGGTAGCATGATACCTCCAACTTTGTTCTTTATGCTTAGTATTGTCTGGCTATGTGGGCTCTTTTTTGGTTCCATATGAATTTTAAAGTAGCTTTTTTCTAATTCTGTGAAGAATGTCCACAGTAGTTTGATGGGAATAGTGTTGAATCTACAAATTATTTTGGGCAGTATGGCCATTTTCATGATATTGATTCTTCCTATCTACAAGGATGGGATGTTTTTCCATTTGTTTGTGTCCTTTCTATGAGCAGTGGTTTGTAGTTCTCCTTGAAGAGGTTCTTCATGTCCCTTTTTAGCTGTATTCCTAGGTATTTTATTCTCTTTGTGGTAATTGTAAATGGGAGTTGATTCATGATTTGTCACACTGCTATTCTATTGTTGGTTTAAGGAATACTTGTGATTTTTGCACATTGATTTTGTATCCTGAGACTTTGCTGAAGTTGCTTATCAGCATAAGGAGATTTGGTGATGAAACAATGGGGTTTTCTAAATACAGTACCTTGTCGTCTGCAAACAATTTGACTTTCTCTCTTCCTGTTTGAATACACTTCAGTTTTTTCTCTTTCCTGATTGTCCTGGCCAAAATTTCCAATACTATGTTGAATAAGAGTGTTGAGAGAGCATCCTTGTGTTGTGCCAGTTCCCAAAGGGAATGCTTCCCGCTTTTGCCCATTCAGTATGATATTGGCTGCACGTTTTTCGTAAATAGCTCTTATTATTTTGAGATACATTCCATCAATAACTAGTTTATTGAGAGTTTTTAGGATGAAGCTGTGCTGAATTTTATCAAAGACTTTTTGGCATCTATTGAGACAATCATGTGGTTTTTCTCATTGGTTCTGTTTATGTGATGGATTACATTTATTGATTTGCACATGTTGAGCCAGTCTTGAATCCCAGGGATGAAACCAACTTGATCATGGTGGATAAGCTTTTTGATATGCTGCTGGATTCAGTTTGCCTGTATTTTATTGAGGATTTCTGCATCAAAATTCATCAGGGATATTGGCCTGAAGTTCTCTTTTTTTGTTGTGTCTCTGTCAGGTTTTGGTTTCAGGATGAAGCTAGCCTCATAAAATGAGTTAAGGAGGAGTCCCTCCTTTTCAATGGTTTGGAATATTTTCTGAAGGAATGGTACCAGCTCCTCTTTGTACCTCTGGTAGAATTTGGCTGTGAATCCATCTGGTCCTGGGCATATTTTGGTTGGTAGGCTATTTATTCCTGCCTCAATTTCAGAACTTGTTATTGTTCTATTCAATAGAATAGAACAATATTTAGACTTGGGAGGGTGTATGTGTCCAGGAATTTACCTATTTCTTCTAGATTTTCTAGTTTATTTGTGTAGATGTGTTTATAGTATTCCCCGATGGTAGTTTGTATTTCTGTGAGTTCCATGGTGGGTGATAGCCCCTTTATCATTTTTTTATTGTGTATATTTTATTCTTCTCTTTTTTCTTCTTTATTGTTCTTGCAAGGAGTCTATCTATTTTGTTACTTTTTTCAAAAACAAACTCCTAGATTCATTGATTTTTTGAAGGGTTTTTTTGTGTCTCTATCTCCTCCAGTTCTGCTCTAATCTTAGTTATTTCTTGTCTTCTGCTAGATTTTGAATTTGTTTGCTCTTGCTTCTCTAGTTCTTTTAATTTTGGTATTAGGGTGTTGATTTGAGATCTTTCTAGCTTTCTGACATGAGCATTTAGTGCTATAAATTTCCCTCTTAACACTGCTTTAGCTGCATCCCAGAGATTCCAATACATTATCTTTTTGTTCTCATTGGTTTCAAAGAACTTTTTAATTTCTATTTTTTAATTATTTATCCTGGAGTCATTCAGGAGGAGGTTGTTCAATTTCCATGAATTTGTGTGGTTTTGAGTGAGTTTCTTAATCCTGAGTTCTAATTTGATTGCACTGTAGTCTGAGAGACTCTGTTATGATTTCAGTTCTTTTGCATTTGCTGAGGAGTGTTTTACTTCCAATTTTCTGATTGATTTTAGAGTAAGTGCCATGTGATACTTAGAAAAAATGTATATTTTATGTTTGGAGTGGAGAGTTCTTCAGATCTCTATTAGGTCCACTTGATCCAGAGCTGAGTTCAAGTCCTGAATATCCTTGTTAATTTTCTGCCTCATTTATCTGTCTAATATTGACAGTGAGGTGGTAAAGTATCCCACTATTATCTAGTAGGAGTATAAGTCTCTTTGTAGGTCTCTAAGAACATGTTTTATGAATCTGGGTGCTCCTGTATTGGGTGCATATGTATTTAGGATAGTTAGCTCTTCTTGTTGAATTGATGCCTTTACAATTATGTAATGCTTTTCTTTGTCTTTTTTTGATCTTTGTTGGTTTAAAGTATGTTTTGTCAGAGACTAGGATTGCAACCCCAGTTTTCTTCTGCTTTCTATTTGCTTGACAAATTCTCCTCTGTCCCTTTATTTTAAGCCTATGTGTGTCTCTACACGTGAGATGTGTCTCTTAAATACAGCACACTGATGGGTCTTGACTCTTTATACAATTTGCCAGTCTGTGTCTCTTAATTGGGGCATTTAACCCATTTACATTTAAGGTTCATATTGTTATGTGTGAATTTGTTCCTGTCATCATTCTGCTAGCTGGTTATTTTGCACACTTGTTGATGTTGTTCCTTCATAGTGTCATTGGTCTTTATAGTTTTGTGTATTTTGCAGTGACTGGTACTGGTTTTTCCTTTCCATATTTAGTGCTTCTTTCATGAGCTTTTGCAAGGCAGGCCTGGTAGTAATGAATTCCCTCAGCATTTGCTTATCTGAAAAGAATTTTCTTTCCCTTCACTTACGAAGCTTAGCTTGGCTGGATATGAAATTCTGGGTTGAAAATTCTTTTCTTTAAGAATGTTGAATATTGGCCCCCACTTTCTTCTGACTTGTAAGGTTTCTGCTGAGAGATCTGCTGTTAGTCTGATGGGCTTCCCTTTGTAGGTGAACTGGTCTTTCTTTCTGTCTACCCTTAACATTTTTTCCTTCATTTCAACCTTAGTGAATCTGATGATTATGTGTCTTAGGGTTGATCCTCTCGTGCAGTATCTTAGTGGGGTTCTCTATATTTCCTGAATTTGAATGTTGGCCCACCTTGCTAGATTGGACAAGTTCTCCTGGATAATATCCTGAAGTATGTTTTCCAAGTTGGTTGCATTTTCTCATCCCTTTCAGGTACTCCAATCAGTCTTAGGTTGGGTCTTTTTACATAGTCCCACATTTCTTGGAGATTTTATTTGTTCCTCTTCATTCTTTTTTCTCTAATTGTCTGCCTGCATTGTTTCAACAAGTTAGTCTTCCATCTCTAATATTCTTTCTTCATTTTAATCAATTTGGCTATGGATACTTGTGTACACTTTACAAAGTTTTCATGCTGTGCTTTTCAGCTCCATCAGGTCGTTAATATTCCTCTCTAAACTGGTTAGTCTAGTCAGCAGCTCCTCTAACATTTCCTCAATGTTCTTAGGTTCTTTGCATTAGTTTAGAACATGTTCTTTTACCTCAGCAAAGTTTGTTATTCCCTGCCTTCTGAAGCCTGCTTCTGTCAATTCGCCCGTCTCACCCTCCATCCAGTTCTGTGCTCCTGCTGGACAGGTGTTGTGATCATTTGGAGAAGAGGCACTCTGGCCTTTTGGGTTTTCGGCGTTTTTTCGTTGATTCTTCCTCATCTTCATGAGTTTGTCTAGTTTTGATCTTTGATGCTGCTAACCCTTGGATGAGATTTTTGTGGGTACTTTTCATCGATGCTGTTTTGTTGCTTTCTGTTTGTTTGTTTTCTTTCAAAAGTCAGGTCCCTCTCCTGTAGAGTTGTTGTGGTTTGCTGGGGGTTCACTTCAGGCCCTATTCATCTGGTTTGCTCCTGCGCCTGAAGATGTCACTCAAGGAGGCTAGGGAACAGTAAAGATGGATGCCTGCTCTTTTCTCTGGGATCTCTGAGCTTGAGGGTCACTGACTTGATGCCAATAGGGATGCTCCTGTAACAGATGTCTGACAACCCCTGTTGTTGGCGGGTCTCACCTGAATGGGTGGCACAGGAAGCAGGACTCTTTTAATGAAGCACTTTGGCTGTTCCTTAGTGGAGGGGGTGTGCTGCGCTTGGGGGGCAATCCACTCATCTGGGCTGCCTGGAATCCTCAGAGCTAGCAGGAGGAAACACTAAGTCTGTTGGTCCATGGAGACTACATCCACTCCTCCCAATAGGGACTTAGGCCCAGGGAGATCAGAGATTTTGTTCCAGAGCCCCTGGATGGAGTTGGAATCCCTGCAGGGAGGTCCTGCAGCTGCAGTGTTGGCTGCTGCCCCTCTTGCAAAGAGCTCAGATGGCTTAGACAGCAGGCAGATGCAGCAGTGGTGATGGTCGCACCTCTCCTTGGGAACTTGGCTTAGGCTGATTCTCCTGGAGTTAGAATCTGCGTGGCTTCCTAATTGAGACCCAAGACCCTGGTGGCATGGGCTCACAAGTGGGATATTTCAATCCGTGGGTTGCATAGTTCTGTGAAAAAAGCAGTATCCCAGGCTGGGTAGCAGGCTCACTCACAACCTCGCTTGGCTAAGGGTAGGGGTTCCCCAGCCCTGTGTGGCTCTCAGGTGGGCCACCGCCCCACACTGCTCTTCCTTCCTTTCCATGGGTCACACCAGCCGCCTAGTCAGTACTAATGACAGAACCTGGATGCCTTGGTTGCCAGTGCAGGATTTGCACCGCTTTGGATCTTTTCCATGGGAACCTCTGATTGCCACTGCTTCTAATCAGCCATCTTGGTTCTGCCCCCACCAATCTGTTTATTTATTTATTTTTTTAACATTGAACCAAACTTACATTCCTTAGGAAAAACACAGTTGGTCATGCTGTTTTATCTTTTAAAAAATATTTTCCTAGGTAGGTTTGACATTTTGATAAGTATTTTTACATCCATATTAAGGATAGATATTGGTCTATAATTTATTTGTATATTTAACGTCTAATTTTGTTCTTAAGTTTAAAGTAATCTCATAAAGCAATTCTCTATTTTAGAAAATGATTTATGTAATTTTGGCATTATTTTTCATGCAATGGTTGATAGAAATAAATAATGAATCTATCTGTACCTGGCACTTTATGACATACATTTAATTATTAATTATGTTTATCTATATAAATAAAAAAGGCAAAAAAATGATTTTATATAAAGAAAAAAATTGTTTATTGTTAGTGTTTGAAGTCTTGATTGATTCATCAAATTAATTGGCCTCGTCAAAGTAGGGCTTTCTAATTTTATTAATTTTTTAAACAATCTATTTTAGTCTGTGAATTTGTAGTTTGTTTTCTATTTCATTGTCTTTCTCTTTTATCTTTAATATTTACTGTCTTGCACTTGCTTTCAGTTTTTCTTTCTCTAGATTCTTAATTTGGCCTTTGTAACAGTGGTACTTAAAAGTGTATGTTTCCCATTACACTTTAGCTGTATCCCACAACTTTTGATATGTTACCATTCAGTGAAAATATTTTTTATTTTCTTGTGATTTCTTCTTTGACATATAGGTATTTAGAAATGAGCTGCCCAATTTGAAATATTTATAGATTTTCTAGACATTTTATTTTTTTGATTTATAATTTTATCCTGTTGTCTTCAGGAAACAGAGTGTGTTTTGAAATCCATGAATACTTGTTTTATGCCTCAACATTGAGTATACTGTAGTGACTATTCCAAGGACATTTGAGAAAAGTGTTTGTCCTGCAGTTTTTGAATAAGTATTGTTTAGTTGTCAGTCAAATCAGATTGGTTTATACTGTAGTTCCAATCTTCTGTAATCCTTTCTCTACTTTTCCTGTTAATTACTAAAGTAAAAGTACTGAAATCTCTAATTATGACTAAGTTTTAATGTATTTCTCCCATATTTCTATAAAAATTCTTTCATTAATTTAATATTTGCAACTTTGCAATTTTGATTAATTGACACCTACCATGGTGAAGTGATTTACTTTATCTCTGCTAATAATTATTTTCTTGCATTTTGTTTTGTTCTGATAGTAACCAAGTCTCATCAGCTTTCGTATGCTTATTTTTGCAAAAATATATTTTCCATTCATTGTCTTGCAGTGCTTCTGTCTTCTTATATAGAATGTATCTGTTGCAGCGTAGAGCTATAAATTAAATTACTAGGCTCATGTTTAAATATAGCATTTTGCTGTTTGTTTTCTATTTTACCCTTTTAGCTTCCCATTTTAAATGTACATATGTGTGTATTACATATAATTTAAACATTTTAATTGTACAGTTGAGTGGTACCAAGTACACTCACATTGTTATGCAGCCATTATGCCCATCCATCTTCTAGAACTCTCTTCATCTTAAGCTAAAAGTCTCTACTCTTAAAACAATGCCATTTTCCACCCCCACTGCCAGTACCTGGAAACCACTATATATTTTTAAACGTTTCCTCTCTCTGCTCTTTTGGTCTCATGTATACAGAGAGAGATAAGTATATATATATATATACGTATATCTTGTATTTTCTTTGATATTATAGATGCATTTTCACTTATGACATTGTAACTTTATTTATATGTGACTTTACATATAATAATATTATAGTAGAATAAATCTATTTATTACCTCTTTCATCCCTTTGCTAGTCTTGCCATACGTTGTTTCGCACTTTAGTCAATTAACTTTAAAAGAAATTAAGTAGCAAGCACTTTTACATTGACTTACATGTTTACTATTTCTAGCGCTACTCTTTTCATATTATAGATCTCCATTTCCTTGTAACTTCATATCCCTTAAGCCTAAATAATTTCAGTATTTCTTGTAGTCTGTATCTACTACTACAAGATTTTTTTTGTTTGTCTATCTCAAAATGTATTTTGTCTTCATTTTTGAAATATATTTTTGCTGTGTGTGGAATGATAGGCTGACAGTGGTTTTGTTTTCTCTCAGCATTTTAAGATGTCATTTCATTATCTTTTAGCCTCTTTTTTGTATGATGAAATGTCAGCTTTCATTATTCTTTTTGTAAGAGACAAATCCTGTCCAGTTTATGTCTGCTTTTGACTACTTTCTATTGTCTTAAAACTACTACCATTTTTTCCCCAGTTTTTCCCTCTCTTACCATTTGGACATTTAGTCTTATATAAGGTACTCTACCATTACTAGAAAACGGAACCCAAGTTTGTGTGTTTCTAATATTTACCCATTAATGTGCTATTTCTGGGAAGCTTCATTCTTTTGTGTGGACCCATGTTTTGTCATATCATTTTCCTTTTGTCTAAAAAAATTTTAAGTATTTCTTTTGGATCACATTAGCTGATGACAAAATGTTCTCACCTTTCATTATTTAAAAAAAATTTCACCTTTATTTTCAAAGATGCCTTCTCTGGGTATAGAATTCTTTCTCTCTCTCTCTCTCTCAGATAAAGAGACAGTAAGAATTCTATCTATCTATCTATCATAAGAATTCAATACCCAGAGAAGACATGATAAATATGTTATATTAATATATATAAAATCAATACTTCAAAGAAGTTGCTTCATTGTAGTTTAGACTCTAAGTCTTTAGGTAAGAAATCTCTGGGCATTGTCATTTTCTATGTAATTTTTTTGCTCCCTCTGGTTGATTTTAAGAATTTTCTCTTCATCTGTGGCTTTCAGAAAAGTGATTATTACATGCCTTTGTGTGGTTTTCTTTGTGTTTAGCATTCTTAAGTCTTGTTGAGCATCTTGGATATATCGGTTTATATTTTTCCTAATATGTTGAGAATTTTCAGCCATTATTTCTTCAAATACTTTTTCTGCAACTTTCTCTTCTCTTATTTGAAGACTTGTATAAGAGGCTGCTTGATATACTTCAACAGGTCACGTTGACACTGTTTATATTTTCAATAACTTTTTTCTCCATGTGAGTTATGGTTTGAATGTGTCCCTCCCAAAATTTGTGATGCAACTTAATCCTCATTGGTATGGTTTTATAAGGTGGAGCCTTCTACGAGGTGACTTACCCTTGAGGTCTACTGCCTCATGAATGGGATTAATGCCCTTATATAAAACATGTGAGGGTACTTGGTTCAGCCCCTTTTCCCTTCCTCCTTGCACTGTGTGAGGACACAGCATTTGTTATCTCTGGAGGGCACAGCAATAACATGTCATCTTAAAGCAGAGGGCAGCCCTCAGCAGACTGGACCCTGCTGGTACCTTGATTTTGGTCTTCCCAGCTTCCAGAACTGTAAGAAATACATTTCTGATATTTATAAATTACCCATTCTTGAGTATCCTATTATAGCAAGATGAACATATGAAGACAACATGCTTTCTTAAGCTTAGACGGTTTCTGATCCTTGAATTCAAGTTCTCTGATCTTTTCTGTCCCTAGTGGTATTTAATCTGCTTTAATCCCATCCATAGATTTACTTTTCTGATACTGTATTTTTCATGTGGAAATTTCACGTTTGGTCCTTTTCTCATATCTTATATTTCCTTCATCATTGTGTTCACATTGTCCTTGAAGTCCTTGCAAATGTTGAACAGATTTACAATAGCTGTTTTAAAATCCTTATCTGCTAATTCAATCATTTTGTTTACTCACAGCTTTGTTTTCATTTACTGATTTATTTCCAGCTTATGTGTCACATTTTCCTGCTGTGAGATTGAATAATTCAAACTTAAAGCTGTTGAAGTTTTAGCTTATTTTTAGTCTTGAAAGGAATGTGGCTATGTAAACTGACATAGCCAGGTCATGTGACATGTAGCTACAAGTTCTCAATTATTCCTGTAAATAATTAGGAAGACCACATAGAAGACTCTCTCAGATCACTATCTCTCCTCCAGAATGATCAAGTAATGTTTTTTGGAATGTAGCCATCTGTAACCAATCAAATCACTGCAATGTATGCACTGGTCTTGAATAAAAAATGTAATTCTACAAAAATTTTTCTGTCTTTGTCTATATAGGTGAAGCCTTAACTTTCCACTTTGGAGCACTGACCTCATTCATTTGGGGTTGGTGCTTCCCAGGCAGCTACCTCAAGATTTGCCCTCAAATAAACTCTATACTTAATCATATTTTCTGAATCTCATTATTTAAGTTTGACACTGTTCTTTGCAGGATAATTTTTCATGGGATGCTTTACACTGTCAACTTCAGATCACAAAATGCTGGATTTTTTGTACTGTTGTCTTGAAAAGAATTTGGTGTTTTTTTTTGTTTGTTTGTTTGTTTGTTTGTTTGTTTTTTTGAGACAGAGTCTCACTCTATCGCCCAGGCTGGAGTGCAGTGGCCGGATCCCAGCTCACTGCAAGCTCCGCCTCCCGGATTTACGCCATTCTCTTGCCTCAGCCTCCCGAGTAGCTGGGACTACAGGCACTGGCCACCTCGCCCAGCTATTTTTTTGTATGTTTTTTAGTAGAGACGGGGTTTCACCGTGTTAGCCAGGATGGTCTCGATCTCCTGACCTTGTGATCCGTCCGTCTCGGCCTCCCAAAGTGCTGGGATTACAGACTTGAGCCACCGCGCCTGGCCCAAGAATTTGTTTTTTAGAGCAATTGTAGGTACACAGTAAAATTGCGAGGAAAGTATACAAAGACATCCCCTATAACCCTTTCCTCACACATATGTAGCCGCCACCGTTTTACCATCCTCCATCTGAGGGTATATTTATTATAATCAACGAACCTAGATTGACACATCTTTATTACTCAAAGTTCATAGTTTGTACTTTAGGGCTCACAGTTGGTATTGCTCATTATATGGGTTTTGAAAAATGTGTAATGACATATTTCCACTTTTATAGTATCATACAAAATAGTTTTACTGCCCTAAAGACCCCCGATATTTGTCTTATTCATTCCTCTCTCCCTCACAACCTATGGCAACCACTGATCTTATCTTTTTTACTGTCTCCATAGTTTTACCTTTTCCAAAATGTCATGTACTTGAAATCATACACTGTCCAACCTTTTCAGATTGGTGTCTTTCACTAAGTAATATGCATTTAATTTTTCTCCATAATGTCTTTTCATGACTTAGTAGCTTACTTCTATTTAACCCTGAATAATATTCTGTTGTCTGGATGTAACACAGTTTATTTATCCATTCACCTACTAAGAAAATCTTGGTGGTTTCCAAGTTTTGACAATTATATATAGTATTCTTTTGAAGTGTATTGGACTTGGTGCTTCAGCCCATTAAATTACTCATGGAACATATTTATCTTGAATCATTTTATTTTAAGAATTTTGAATTTGGGCATAAAGTAGACTTTTATTCCAGAACTATTTTAGCCCTATTACTAATGTGTTTTCTATCTGTGTTATCCATTGCATGTCTGTGTGTTCAATATATTTTCTTTATTTCAACCAATCAGAACTTGACTGTCTTTCATCCTTTGTAAGCTCCAGGAACTGTTCACCTCACAGCCCATCTCTGCCTCCCCATTCATTCTTCTCCTCGAGTTTCGCCTTCTCCATGCATATCTTGCTATTCAGCAAAAGACAATGAAGCCCGCATGCAGATTTCGGAAGTATTTTTTCTTTATGCTGATCCTCCTCTTCTTTTTTTTTTTGCTTTACAAGTTCTAACCACTTCAGTCTTCCTTGACTATGATGTACATCTTGTCCCATGAGTTTTCTGAACTCATTTTGTGACACTGCTTCCCCACCAGCTTCATGCACCTGCTAACCACAAAGTGTTTCCAAGTAGAAAGCTAATCATAAGGCTCACTTAATCTGCTCCCCTTGTTTCAGGGGACACACTCCTCCTCAGCCTAATGCCATACTTTTCTAGTGTTGTCATTTTTACAGTGGGAGGATGTGCAATCCTAGATACCCCACCTTCGTCAGAAAGAGAAGTTCTCTGTTATTTACTTATTTTTTTAACCCTCTATTTGTCTTCTCTTAGTCTTTTCAATAGTTGATTTTTAGAGTTGCAATAGACTTAAAAGTTGAAATATTGATGTGTCTCATATGAATCTCCTAGAAGTAGTCAACAACTTTGATGTAAACGTTTATTGCAGCACAGATCTCACTGCATCTCAATAAGTGTATTTCTTTTAGAACATTTTAATTGTTTAAAAATTCCTACTTATTATTAGCTGAAATTTATCTTCTGTTAACTCACTTTGATGATCTTCTTCCATCTCTGGAGTCATATGCTGACATTGCTTTAAAAGTGGATAAATTATAATCTTACCGTAAATATATGTTCTCTAATAATGACAAAAAACAACAATGTATAACTTCTTTATATTACTATTTTTATTAAACTATTTTAGATCTGTTGCTTAATTAGAGAAGGTAGAGTTAGTTCCATTTTTAATCATGAAGAAACTGAAATCTTGAATCTATCAGTTGAGTTGAAGAAGTGTTGCCAGATATGAAGTATCCCGCAACTTTAATTCTTGATTTCTGATAGTATAGATACCTGGTATGGTGTGGTAGGCTTATAGAAGGGTGTCGTAATGGCCTTATAGGCAGAAATAAACATTGATTTACTGTTAGGTCAGGTCATAGTTTCAGGTTTAACCCAGTAGCATATAAAAAAGTAGTGAAAGCACCAGTTTGCAAGGATCCCTCTAGTTGGGTAAATACGAAATAAACTTTAAAGATGCCAAAATAATAAGAACAATTATATTATTAAAAGTGAAAATGGATAGTTTAGTTATGAAAGTTTCTGAAACTTTAGTTTAGGTAGAAAGTTTGCTTACATATTAAAAGTTAGGATTATTGTCCAATAATAATGCCTAAGCTTTGTTGATCACTTATTATGTACTGGTATTGTAAATGTAAATCTCGTTTAATATATAAGGCCATCTGCTAAGCTAGGGAGTATTAAATCTATTTTATAAATTCAAAAAAAAGATAAATTGGCTGTTTTTCTCAAATGTATAGTTAGCAAACATAAGATTTGAGATTCTAATACTAATCATTCTGAATCCAAAATCTATGCGGGTACAACAATAATTTCTAGCTTCCAGCCTACTTAGTATTAAAAAGTAGGTATTGGTATTGACCATTTCTGTCTGGTTGTAAAGGTTGAACCATGTGTTTTCAGTAGGAAAATGCAGTCATTTAACACTCTATTTCAACTGACCATCTTTCTAAATAATCTATTTTTGTTAAAATGATAACATGTGTTATTTAACTTCTAAAGAAGGTTGTCCCAAAGATATAGCCAAATTGTGAACAAACAGGTAAATTCTTTATAAGAAAAGTTAATTACTATCAATAATTACTGACTAACTTCTTTATTTGTTCGCTTTTAAGCAGTGAAATGAGTAATATTTTGGAAATGTTTTTAGAATTTTTAATCAAGTAAAAGTACTCAGAACATATAAAGTCTGTGGTTAGTAATGGATTGGCCCATTGCCTACTTTAGTAGTAAAGTTTTATTGAAACACTAATTTATTTATGTATAATTTATGGTGCTACAATAGCAGAACATGGTAGTTGAAGCAGAGACCCTATGACACACCAAGTCTAAAATATTTACTTCTCAGTCTTTTACAGAATAAACATCACCAACACCTGGAATAGATGGTGAGAATGCCTAAAGGGATAAGTTAATTGTTTAAAGTAATAACAGAAACAGATTGAACTTCATATGGGAAAGATCCATGAGTGAATTGAGTGGGTTACAGAATATATATGCAAGGGTTGCTTATTTCAACAAATCAGCTAAGGATTGATTATTATTCACAAAAGACTCATGTGGAGACTCTGAGGAGAGGATATAAGTGGGTCAGCTTATGGCGAGGCTTGTCATAGCAATGCATGTATGCATGTATGTAAGAATGAAAATTATATCAACTGCTGGAACTTAAATATGTCTGGGCACATCTAGTGCAGCAGTGGATTTGCCTTAGGAAAAAAACATTTTTTTCTTCTACTCTTCTGAGTTCTTAGCTGGGACCCCTGCACACCACCACCACATTATCAAGAGAAAAAACAAACAGAAGTTTATTAACATGTATTTGTATCTAAGAGAAAACTCAAGAAAAGAGTAACTCTTAAAGAAGTGGCTTAGAACTCTGGCTTATATAGTATTTTAAACAAAGAACAATGCATTTTTAGAGAAACGAAAAGACAAAGGTAAAGGATCTTGAGTCTCTAGGGGCAGCAACTTGTGAGGAAACAAATACATGGGAAACCAAGGTAGATAAAAATTAATCAATACAATTTGTTAACGTATAATAGATTCTGCTGGTGCCGTCTCCAGGCTGATAAGGGTCTAAGATAGGTACTTTCCAGGGATCAGTCTTTGTTTTTCATGATAGAGAGTTAGGAAGAAAACCTTTATAAATGTATGTCCTGCTTTTAGGCAAATAAGGGAAGAGCAGAGAGTTTTTCTTGTATCTGCTTCCTCTCAATGGGCTTCAGCTCAAAATAATCCTTATGAAACGTGGCATACTTTGGGTGGGTGCGTATTGTGCTACACTTCAATTCTAACAGGAGAAAGAGCAAGACATGGAGAACTTGATCCACAAAGAAAGTCACTGTAATAATAAGGAATGAGATGAGAAGGATTTTAGCATAGTGTTTGACATTTGGGATGGTTGCCTAGCCTAATACCCATTGAGTTTCTATCTGAGTTTGATGAGGGCTGGTGAGATAGGGTTAGAGCTTGGTTCAAGATATATTATTTAAATTACAATAAAATACAACATAATAAAATGAGACCCAAGTAATCAACTCAGTGAATGATCTATCAGAAATACATTTAGTGTCAGAATGAGATGAGAATCTAGGCTGATTTTTTTTTCTCTCAAATTGAAAGCATGATAATCACCTTTTATTGACTATTTCATTTTATTTTTTCAAACCAATGATTTAACTACCTTTTGAAATTTTTAAATCTCAGTACACACTAGTGTCTACTTTTGTAAGTTCTAAATTTATTTATGTTTCTCTGTCTATATCCTAATAAAGGAACACATTTTACTTATTGTAGCTCTGAACTATCCTTAATACACATGGGAGGTAACTCCTCTAAATTTTCTTTTCTGAACTTTTATGTTAAGTTTTGAACTTTCATGCAAGTTTGTTACATGTATGCATGTCTATTATATATTCCAAATAAACTTGGGGATAATCTTAATAGCATTATTCTAAAGTTCATCTGGAAAATTATGCTGATTACATTATTCTTAAAAAGAATACTTACATCTTCCAGATGAACTTTAGAATAATTCTATTAAGATTCCTCCAAAATTCTTTGGAATCTGTAGCAGAAATGCATATATTTCTAGAATTTAAGAAAAATTCAAAAGCTTTAAAATATGTGTTTCCATTCAAGCCATTTTTTTCTTACCTTTTTTGAGTTTTTCTTCTATATATGTATTATTATTTTTTTTTGAGATGGAGTCGCACTCTGTTGCTGTGACTGGAGTACAGTGGAGCTATCTTGGCTCACTGCAAACTCCGCCTCCTGGGTTTAAGCGATTCTCCTGCCTCAGCCTCCCAAGTAGCTGGGATTACAGGCACCCAACGCTACACCAAGCTAATTTTTTGTATTTTCAGTAGAGATGGAGTTTCACCATGTTGGCCAGGCTGCTCTAGAACTACTGACCTTGTGATTCGTGCACCTCGGCCTCCCAAAGTCCTGGGATTACAGATGTGAGCCACTGTGCTCGGCCAGCTACAATTATTTTAGAGATTCTGCTTTTTTTCTTGTTGTATTTATTATTATACCTTTTGGTGCTCATATCACAGTTATACTTCCAATTATTACTTTAATTATATTTTATCTTTGTTACATTTATTCATGGAATGATTAATTTTTGTGTATTAATTATAATTTTGATAGTTTGATTAATATTGAGTAACGTTTTGAATAAACTAATGAATGAAGATAAATTAAGTAAAAGTAATAATCTTGATTCTATTGAAGAAATTGAATGAGGATCTACCAAAATACCACCATATATTTTCTGACCTCTCATAATACTTGCTTTTGCCATGATCTTTAAAACAGAGTACTTTCACATTATTTGCTGCATTTGATCTTCACTTTCATTTTAGAGATATGAAATCTGAGACTGAGAGATGACAGGACATAACCAGGAGTTCTGAATGACAGGAAGGTTTAGTCTGGATTCAGTGCCTTTTCCAACCTACTCTACTGCACCTCATCATGTGTCTGCCTCCTTTGAAGATTTATTCTGGCATTATCCAACTAAAAATTGTAATAGTACATGTGACTTCTTTTTGAGATTATGCCAATAATACTTTTCAGAAGTGGAACAAAGACAGTCTTGAAAGTTCTGCCTCAGTTGATGTTCAGCATCCAGGGAGGGAAAAAGAAGGATCAAGAAGCATAGTGAGATGCCATTATGCCACATAAACTAGTAGAGATGAGATGCTTCTCATGTGTCCAGGTGTGTTGAAGGACCTGCCACTCACATGTTGTTTTATGTGTAAAGGTAACTTAATTCAAGTTAATATGCAGAAATGTTTCTAATAACAACCTACCAAGGGTGGAGATGGCCTTGGTAGGAGAGTGCCATGAGAAGAGAGAAGAAATACCAGAAAATAACTGAGAAATTAAGAGAACGGAACAATTTTCCATTGTAATCATAAGGCAAGTGGTCAGAATTACTTTCTTAGGAGCTACTCATCTCTGAGTTAGTAATGCTGTGTATTTAAGAAACTGAACTATGAAATTACATATAGTAACTCAGGAATGGAAAACCAAACATCGTATGTTCCCACTAATAACTGGGAGCTAATCTATGAGGATGCAAAGTCATAAGGCTGATACAATAAAGGTTGGGGACTCGAGGGAAAGGGTGGGAGGGGTGTGAGGGATAAAAGACTACACATTGGGTACAGTGGAAATGCTCTGGTGTTGTGTACACTAAAAATCTCAGAAATTACCACTAAAGAACATATTCATGTAACCAAATACCACCTGTTCCCCCAAAATGTATTGAAATAAAAACAACAACAACATCAACAAGAAAGGCTCAAACACGGCATAAAAAAATTACAATCCTGAGTTCATATCCCACTTATAATACTTAACCTTTCTAAATACCAGTCTATTTTTCATTAAGATGAAAGTAATGATATCTAATATAATTGAGATAATGTGAGGATTGAGATAATACACATATTTAAAATATGTTTAACAATAATATATATAACAATACCTATAAGATGTTTAAGGGATTGGAGTGGTAGATGTCATCTATGTAATCTATCTACAATGATGAAAAATTCAATTATGTTACAATGGAGATATGCTGGCCTAAAAATTAAGTGGAGAAATGCTATGATGATGAATATTGATGACCAAAAGAATATGAGGAATCCATTCATTCATTCATTCATTCATTCATTCATTCATACATACATTCAACAAACATTCTTTGATTCCTTGGTTCTTTTATCTATCTTTTGCTAGTCACTTTTAGGGATATGTGGGGAAAAAATCACATATTTGACCCAAGTAACTCACATTCTTAAAAGCACAACATTTGAAATAAGGTTGAAAGAAATGGGAGGTAAGCCTAGATACAAAAAGACTCAGAGGGAACAGAGTGTCTGGCTTCAAATAATTCAGAGAAAGACAGTACCACATTCTGAATGTCCCACAGGCAGAGAAGTGAATTCTAATTCAGAAAATTTTTAAAAGTTAGAGCTGCCCAAAGATGACATAGCAATAACAGTAGTATATGCCTAGAATTTACTACATGCTATGGTCTTTCCAAGGTAAGAGGTTGGCCCTATCTTATTTGATCTTAAAAATAATCCTATAAGATACATATTATTTTTTCTACTAAGGTCAGTAAGAAATCTGAAACTCAGGGTTGCTGTGTAACTTACTCAATGTCACAGAGTTAATACTTATGGAGCCAGTATTCATAATTTTCTTAAACCAAATATCAGAATTTTAATTTCCAATGTATGTGTTTTCATTTTAAAAAATGAACAATTTGGCCAGGTGTGGTGGCTCACGCCTGTAATCCCAGCACTTTGGGAGGCCAAGGCGGGTAGATCACAAGGTCAGGAGTTTGAGACCAGCCTGAACAACATGGTGAAACCCCATCTCTACTAAAAATACAAAATTAACTGGGCATGGTGGGGAACGCCTGCAATCCCAGTTACTCGGGAGGCAGAGGCGGGAGAATTGCTTGAACCTGGGAGGTGGAGTTTGCAGCAAGCGGAGATGGCGCCACCGCACTCCAGCCGGGGCGACGGGGTGACAGAGCAAGACTCTGCCTCAAAAAAAAA
>NW_016809527.1:234473-237906 GCF_001698545.2 Rhinopithecus bieti | reverse complement strand
AACAATTTGCCACTCAGGTTTTTCAAGCATAGTTTTGAAAGACCTTTTGACCACCTGGGATGGGATGGATGATTGAAAGTGAGTTGAAGAAAATAGACATTAAGGTTTCTTCCAAAATGAAAATTTTAAGACGGTAGGCCTAAAATGCATGGCTTACTTACATTTAACATTTCATGAACTTAGGAAAGTAACTTTATCCTCCTGAGACTTATCATTCATCTACAAAATAGAGAATAATATTGCCTCTAGGATTTCTTAAACAAGTGCATGGAACAATGACTATTAATTGCTCATGTGTACTCATGTCATGCTGAAAGAAGCCCTGGTCAAACATGAATCATGAATATCATGTGTTTAACATACAATAAGCACTGAGTAAATGTTTATTAGTATTTGTCATTTTTTTCTTACTAAGGAATTTATCTCATAATAATATGAAAGTATAAGCTCAAGCTATTGAAATACGTAGAAGATACTGCAGAAAGGAACCCAACTTCATATTTCCATGGGCTCCATAAATATGAAATGATTGGGTCTGAATGTATACCATCACTGGGAAAACATCTTACTGGAATTATTAATCATTTCATGGTTCGAATCAGGGTCCGAACTCAAGCAAAAGATTAACATGGCTGATGTTATAAATTAATCAATCACGTTATCTCAAAAGTAAAAATTAAACAACTATTTACTCATACCTAATAATCATTTGATTTATTTTTAAGAAAACGCCACTGCATTTAATTTGAAAAATGTGGTCTTTTCAACAACTAGAATTTGAATAATTAGACATCTATAAGGAAAAGATAAACCTTGACCTCTGCCTCATATCATGTACAAAAATGGGTTTGAGATAACTTATGGGCCTAAATGTGAAAGAGTTGGTGTTTTAGAAAATGTAGGGTATGTTAAAATAAGCACTCTATAGGTGGAATTGTCTAAAATAGGACTCAAAAAGCCCTGACAATAAAATAAAATTTTAAAAGAATATTTTAAGATTAAAATTTCTGTTTCTTAAATAACGTTATTAACAAAGTAAAATCACAAGACACAGACTGGAAGTAACTATTTGAAATACCTATATCTGAGAAGGATTTATATTTAGGTTATATAACAAACTTCTATAAATAAAAAACCCAACTAAAAATTCAATTAAAAAAATGACTCAAATAGACACTACACACAAAAAATATATGCGAATAGCCAATAGATATTAAAAGGCATTTAACGTCATTGGCTATCAGAGAAAAGCAAATTAAACCACAAGGCGATCTTATTGCAATCAGAAAAATACGTCTGAACAGCCGTCATGATTAATATGAAAAGGACAGACAATATGAAGTGTGGGCTAAGATGAGGAGTACCTGGTACTCTCTTACATTGCTGGTAGAATTATAAGATAGTAAAACCACTTTGGAAAATGAGATGTCAGTTTCCACTAAACCTAAAAGCAGATGCCTAATTCATAGCTGAATACTTCCACTCCTCAGTATATACCTGGTAGAAAGGAGTTCAGGTGGCCACACAACACTGTGTAAACAATGTTTGCAGATTTTTTCGTAATAGACACACTCTATAAACAAACCAAATGCTCTTTTACAGCACGATAGATGAATGAAGTATGGTATACTTATTTAATGAAATGCTACAGAGCAATAAAATAACAATTTATTGATAAGATAAGACCCAAAAATATGTAAGTGAAAGAAGACAGACAAAAGAACAACACATAAGATTTCACTTATGAAATTCAAGAACAAAACTAATTTATGACGCTAGAAATCAAAAGAGTGGTTACCTTTCATGGTAGGCAGAATAATAATCCCCCAAATACATTCATGCCCTAATCCCAGAGCATTTGCATATGTTAGATTACACGGCAAGGGGAAATTAAGGTTGGCGATGGAATTGAGGTCGCTAATCAAATGACCTTTAACTAGGGAAAGTGTGCTGCATTATCTAGGCAGTCCCCGTGTAATCACAAGGGTCCTTAAAAGTGAAAGAGGGAGGCAGAAGCAGAGTCAGTGAGAGATATGACTACAAAAGCAACGTCAGAGAGGTGCAATGTTCCTGGCTTTGAAGATGGAACAAGGAGGTCATGACCTAAGGAATATGGCAGACTCTTAAATCTGAAAAATGCAGGGTAACAGAGTCTCCCCTAAAATGTCCAGAAAGGAATTAAGTTCTACCAATACTTTGATCTTAGCCTGGTGAAACTAGTGTTGAACTTCTGACTCTAAGATAATAAATTTGTATTGTTGACATCACTAGGTTTGAGGCAATTTGTTACAGCAACAATAGAATACAAAATAGGCTAGAAAGGGTCATAAAAGATCCTCATGGGAATCTAGAACTAGAAATACCATTTGACCCAGCAATCCCATTACTGAGTATATACCCAAAGGATTATAAATCATTCTACTATAAAGACACATGCACACATATGTTTTTTGCAGCACTATTCACAATTTTTCTTTTCTTCCACAGTTGCTTATCCCAAGAGTATTTCGTAATTTAACCTCACCCATGCTAATCTGCATCTTAGAGTCTGCTTGCTGTGGTACACCACTTGTAATCGATGACCTCCTGGTTCTCTTTCATTTATCACACCTCATATCCCATGCATATATATTTAATCTTAATGTAAAATCCCCAGTAGCAAGAACTTGTGAGGCTGAGTGTGTATACATAAACAACTATTACAAATAATCCTTCTCATCCTATAGCCTTTTACAAATAAAAGCCATAATTTTAATATAAATAAATGTTTGCTGTGCTTTTTAGTGAAATGCAATCTAGAAATGCTAAATGACCACACTTCACCACTGGCATATTAATAGTAATTTTTCCTTGTTAAGTATGTTGCTGCTATTAATTAACTGCAAATGATATTGATATAATAGAGGATATAATTCTCCATATTTAACAAATGCGGACACTGAGCCTCAAATACTTTTCATGGCTCCTATGAGCCAATAACTAAAGAAGCTAGAACTAGTATTAATTTGTTGTTATTTTAACCTCACAGTTTTTTCCACCATATGGTCAACAAATAGGTTCAAAACTATTTAGGTAAATTCTTAAATGATTGTATCACAATGATTAATTATTTTCAACTTGACTTCAAGAAAGACAACCTTGTTCTGCTTCCATAAGATTCTATTCATCTTAACATGCAAAACACTTTGGATTCAGTCAAGTAATTTGGAGTTGGAAGGAACTGCAAAAGCTATTTATTACAGAGAATGCATATAAGCTCTTTTTCACATGCCAACTGTATTCGATTGGTAAGTGCTTGCTGCAGCATCCTGTGGAGAAGAATATTAATGCTACACCTGACTAGCTGAAAAAAAAGTGTGATGATTGATTAGTGATGTCTGCCATGAGCAGAGGAATCAGCATTAATGGCTCCAATGCCATCTGTTTTAATCTT
>NW_016809527.1:210555-231532 GCF_001698545.2 Rhinopithecus bieti | reverse complement strand
ATATTATAATCTATATATTATATATTTATTACATATTAGTATATACTATATATTATATTTATATATCTCTCTCACATAGCTGTGCACGTGCACACACACACACACACACACACACACACAAACACCCCATACAGGTAGGGTTGAAACTAGAGTTTAAGTTGCCTGACTCAGAGAGCAATGCCATTTCTTTATTGCCTGTATTGTTCAATATAATATCCACACCGACATGAAGCTATTTAAACTTAACTTACTTAAAATTAAATAAAACTTATAAATTCTTCAGTCTTTCAGGCTAGATGCAGTAAGAGAGAGCACAGAGAATATTTTCATCATCAGTGAAAATCCTGTTGGACAGAGCTGCAATACCAATGGGTCTCTGCAATTATGCTTATATTTATATTTTCCCTTGACTTAGTGAACACTCAACAAAAATTAACTGAGAGTGATAATTGAAGTTAAGAGACATCTAAAAGTTCTTTAGCTTATTCATAGACTGCATCAAAGTTATATATCCCTGTGACAATTTCTGTCCAAGGTTAACTTTTTGTGTTTTCAAAGTACATCGAGTAAGTGCTAGTTTTTCATCTTCTTGCTTACCATATGCCTCGTAATACATCCAGTGTCTTTCTATTGTAAACTCATATTGTAAGAGTCAGAGTGAAACTTTCATGGACATTTCTCCACATTGTAAGGAAAATGCCAATCAGTACGCTCTTGGCGACAATACACACACATACACATGCACACACACATTTATAAAGTTGTTTTACTTATTAATTTTAATATTGATCATAATCTTATATAGATGAATATATATGAGCCATTTCTATGAATATAAGAGCATATACATAGGAATTTCTAAGCTTAAACCTGCAGTGTAAAACAAATTTCCCTTTCTAAATATTATCATTTAATGAGTAAGCACTGTTAGCTCCAATTACATAATTAATCCTCATAATGACCCAGAGCGATAGTATTGTTTTTCCTTTGTAGATAAGAAAACTGAAATTTAAAAAGCAATGTTTGTAAAGACACAAAATTGGTAAATGTCATGAAATATGACCTCATAGATAGCTCTATGCCTGTCTTCAAAGCTCATGGTATAAGTTGTCATTCTGTCCTGTCTGAGAGGATACCCTGTGGGAAAATTGACCAATTACTGATCTTTAAATAATTTTGGAGAAAACTATCGCCAAAGTAAATGAGAAATAAAGAGAAGCTCTCTAAAAGAAATGTACTTAAGAATAAAATATTGCAGTGGGAATACGCATGTGATAGTAAACTACATGCATGTTCAGGTAGGTAATGGAAGAGTACGGTTTTCAAATTAAAAATGGGGATTACATAATTGTCTTAAAATAATTATTCTTGGCCACCAAGATCAATAACAAGGGTGACACTAATCCAAAACTGGACAGACAGTGGCTGGGCATATGTCCTTGAAGAAGATACTTTGCGTAAGGTTGCAATGGCCTTTGTGCAAGGTTTTGTGGTCATTGTTGTTGTTGTTATCAGACGTACAAACATGGTAACCCTCTCTTCATGTCCTTTCCTGGCTCTATTTGTTATTTTCTTAGCATCAGTGACTCTGTTTTGATTCTGACAACTTCCTCACGATTTTTGAGAATCACTGCTAAAAATACTGAATATGGATTTTGGATGCATAATTTGAATCATGTAAGGGACTCAGCTTCTAATGTAGTTTTTAAATGTGCCCATATTTTCACCAAAGGCTATGTGATGAATTAATTATTGATTAGTGGACCACTCAGAATATGAGATAAAGAACACTGGGCATAGTGTCCTAGGATCTGATTTAAACCCGGTTTTGTTTTGTTTTAACTGGCCAAGCATTATTAAATAAATCACTTGCTTTCCATAAACCTCAATTATCTTTACACAAACAAGATGAATTCCCATGAGAGTTGAGAATGTATACAAAAGTTCGTAACAGGCTTTCTGGTACAGCACTGGTACTTGGTATATGTGTACTCATTTGCTGTAGGACAGACAATCTTTTGTTCTGGAACCAACTTCAGAGCTTATCTGACTCTAAACATCACTGAACTGTGGTTTCTTCATCTGTAGTATGGTATTTCCTACAATACCTCAGAGAGTTTTTGTGAGGACTAAGTGAAACAATGTAAATGAAACCTGCAAATAACAGAATTAAAGGGAGGTGATACCAGCTACTTTTACAAAGGCTTAGTATGTTCCAGGCCCTATACTAATCATCTTAGAGGCATTATCTTATTAAATCATTCCAATAATCCTATCAAATAGGCACTATTATTATCTCTAATATTTAGATAATAAAACTGAGTTCTGCAACTTGAAAAGAGTAGACAAGATTCAAAACCAGACTAAGTGCATAGCCAGCACTCTTAACTGTTATATGACACAGTCTCCATTGCATAGGGTGATATGCATGAAGGTATGTAGAAAAGAGGATCTTCAATTTACTGTTGAACATTTTTAAATATTCTCCAGAGACAATGGGTCAGGCTTCTTCAAGTCAGGCTCCAACTTCCATTCCACTCTTGGCACACAAGAGCTTGATTCCTCATTGATCATTTCCTTTTTAATGACACCCTCCCATTCATCTACCCTTTCTTCTTCACTCCCCCTGATATGTTGACAGTGGCTGGAGTTTCCCATTAAAGCAGTCATTCTTGTAGAAAAGGGAACTGACATGATTAATGTCATTCAATGACTAAAGGCAGCATTATGCATCTCTGCACTCAGGTAATTGGAAGAATGGCATGTCCCAAATATATCTGGAATACTTTCCAAAAGTTTACTGTAAAAGGAACAGATCCTATTCTACCATTTCAGCCTTTCTTTCACATGTATTATGGCTCAGGGAATGCTATTATCTAGAATCAAGAGAATGTTAAAATTGCCAATGGCATTTGAAATTGTCTAGTCATTTAACGGCAGAGAGAAATGAGATTCAGAGAGGGAGAGTAACTTGCCCAAGGTCATTCAGATATTTCAGTGCAACAGGCAGGATAAGAATCTGCTTCTCATAATTTCAACCATTGCCTCCCTGATTTTTCATTATAAATCTTATTTGGCTACTTCTCCATCTGCCTCCACTGGGATCAGAAATGAGGCTGAATTGACTTCCATAAGTGAGTTCTCCATTTCACCCTAGAGTGAAGCTCCTTAGGTATCTTGCTGATAGAATATTTAATAAGCATCTCCTTTTAAAAAGACCTACTTCTTTTCTTGCCCGACATCTTTCTGCTGGTCCCCTGTGAACAGACCATTCCAACTGGCTCCAGAGTCTCTCTCTGTCTCACTGCTCCACTGCATTCTTTAACTTTCTCCTTCCAAAGGCACAAGGCAGTATCATGCCCTGAATTTAGAGTCGAAAATAGGAACTATCTGGGCGATTGGACAAAATGACAAGCAGGAAAAAATGAAAGATCCCTCTGTCATGCGTGCCTTTTCAGAAACAAAGTAAAAAATCATCTTTGCATTTACCTGGGAATGAAATTCACAACATAGAGTCCTTTAGGGCCCCTCCTATCTAGTACATTTAAATATGGTCTTATTACATGAAATTAAAGTGGAAAGCAAACAAACAATCCCACAGACTCCACATTTGCCATGTTAATCTCTATACATACTACGTTGTATGTTTTCATGCTTAGCCTGTGAGTTGACTTTGGACAAATCACTTCACCTCTTTCCTCTGTACCCTGTTGAAGAAAGACTTGATATTGTCCAACCTCTCTTATGTTTTAATAAGTTAAAACTGCATGTGTTAACATACTCTGCATGTCACAATATCTTTTTCTTCATCAGGATTCAAGTGTTTAAGGAAAAAATAGGAAGCAAAGATGAGATGAGGGTAAGAGGAAAGAGATGGTAAGGAGTAACAGTAAAAGAGTAAAAGCCAAGGTAAAGAGGAAAAGGTATTTTTCCATGGTGCCTTCTTTCATCATTCAAAAGTCGATTAGTGTTCAATTTTATGGTTCTGAGATGGGTCAGTGTGAGCTGGACCGGGAGGACAAATTTAGACTTAATATATTCATGACCATATTGGTCTGATTTCACACTGCTGATAAAAACTTACTCAAGACTGGTTAATTTACAACAGAAAGAGGTTTAATTGGACTTGCAGTTCCCCATAGCTGGGGAAGCCTCACAATCATGGTGGAAAGCAAGGAGGAGCAAGTCACATCTTACATGGATGGCAGCAAGCAAAGACAGAGCTTGTGCAGGGGAACTCCTCTTTATAAAACCATCAGATCTCATGAGACTTATTCACTATCACAAAAACAGCATAGCAAAGACCCACCACCATGACCCAATTACCTCCCACTGGGTTCCTCCCATAAAACATGGGAATTGTGCGAATTACAACTCAAGATGAGATTTGAGTGTGGACACAGCCAAACCATATCAATTACCTTTCTATTTTTTATGGATATCCAGGGCAGAAATTGGATACCCCAAGGAACAAGCCATCCCTGATCAAAAAAATATTCAAACAGAAACAAGATAGTGTTTTTCCAGATATATTCAGCAGGAACTTGTGATTTCAAGAGTTAATTCTTAGTGCTATTGAGTGAATGCATAACTTGGTGGTTTATGAGTCTGTGAGTCTTTGATTTCTAAAAATATATGATTTCTTAAATCTATAATCTTACGATTCAATAACTGTGTTTCTATGCACTGTGTCCCACCTACTGTCCCAATTCGATTTTCATTATGTTGCATTTTGTTTTGTTTTCCATAACCCTTAACTGAAGAATACTAAAGTGCATTTTCTTAGTAGCTGTTCAAATCTTGTATTCTTGGTTTTGATTCCATCTTTGAAAACAGAGTAATAGTAACAAAAAAGCTAACCTTTATTAAATGCTTAATGTATACTCAATATATGTCCATGCATAGCTGATGAATTATGTAATTGATTATAATAACTCCTTAAAGTTAATACTACTCACTGTTGTCCTCTATAATGGCATCCCTAAACATTTTGTAGGTGACAGAGTTCAGGAGCGATGAGGAGAGTGAGAGTGAGCTCTAGAATAATACTTTTAATCACATTCTCATCAAATTTAGCTTCACAGTACTATTATGAGAAGCATTATAGTATAAATAAAGGCCTTAGTATGAATTTAAGCCCTTGTTCGTCCACTAATTAAGTAGCAAACTTGATAGTGACTTTACTTGTTTGAACCTCAGTTTCCCCCTCTGTGAAATGGGAATAAGTATATACTTCTACTTATAATTATTGTAAAAATTCATCAAGATAGTAGAAGTAAAAGTCATATGTTGTAGACTATTATTTCAAACTAATATGCTGCCATAATGTTATTGTCATATGTTTATGGCTTAAAAATATCTGATTCTATTTGTAAGAAGGGGATTGGAGAGGGGTTGGTCAAAGGGTACAAAGTTTCACTTACAGAGAAAGAATAAGTTATTGAAATCTATTGTACAGCAAGGTGACTTTATAGTTAATAATAATGTAATGTATGTTGCAAAATTGCTAAGAGAGCAGATTTTAAATGTTCATACCACAAAAGAAAATAAACATCTGAGGTAATGATATGCTAATTAGCTTGATTTAATCATTCTATAACACAAATTTCTCGTAACATCACTTTGTATTCTATACATATATATGCAATTATTTTCCATTAAAATTAAAAATAGGATGTCCATTCCATTTAATTTGACCCAATGGCCTCTGACTGCTCACATTGTTAACTCTCTTCTGGGTGCTGACGAGTTGATGGGTGCAGCACACCAACATGGCACAAGTATACATATGTAACAAACCTGCACGTTATGCACATGTACCCTAGAACTTAAAGTATAATAATAAAAAAAAAATCCTGTGAATATTTGAAATATGGTCAGCATGTCAGTTTTGAAAGCGTATTCAGGGGCAGGATATCTAAGTTCAAAGCCTCTTCACTACTTATCTACTCTATCTTGGTCAAATGACTTACAAATGTCTAAAGCCATACAGTTTTGTTAATTTCTTAAAAAAGAATAATAATAAAGTATATATTTAGGGTTGGAATAAAAATTAATTTAAATTATATAAGCAAAATGTTAATCATACTCTGTGGGATAAATATTCAATCCTTTTGATCATCATCATTGTAATCATCAAGAACAGTATTTTCATGAATATATTATAGAAGTATTTTGGCCCAGTAATATACAGCCTATATTTTATGTCTTTGTCTTGCATACAACATGACCTTTATAGGTAAACTAATAAAATTTTGCTTGAAAATTTTTTTAACATTCTAATAAATTGTACATTAAAAATCTTAGTGTTTCAGAATTTGAGGAAATCTTGGTCTCTGTATTTCAATCTAGCACTTAAATTTTTTACAGTAATATTGCCTACAACTTTATAGGTCCTTTGAGGACCTATAAGTCCCCAAAATTTCAAAACAAACAATTGGTTTAACCTATATACTCTTAAGATGAGTAAATAAAGAATTTGTTTGTTTGTTTGTTTGAATTAATAACAAATGGAAATAGCTGCAGAAACTCTAAGAATACCTCATAGGATACTGCAGTTTCAATGAATCCAGGGCAGTAAATTTTTTTTTTTTTACAGTATCCTCACAAATTAGTTATAACCTTGATCCTGGAACTTCAGTAACTGACGATTCATTGTCTCTCAAAGGTTGACCTATTCTCTATTTGTCAGCTGTCTTTTCTTTTCTTTTCTTTTTTCTTTTTTTTTTTTTTTTTTTTTGAAGAATGACTATGCTGGGAATTATTTATTTTTAGGGGGTACATAGTAGGTGTATATACTTATGGAGAACATGAGATGTTTTGATACAGGCATGCAACGTGAAGTAAGCACAACATGGAAAATAGTATATTCATCCCCTCAAGCATTTATCCTTTGAGTTAGAAAAATCCAATTATACTCTTTAAGTTATTTTAAAATGCACAATTATGTTACTATTGACTATAGTCACCCTATTGTGCTATCAAACAGTAGGTCTTATTTATTCTTTCTATGTTTTTTTGTACCCATTAATTATCCCCACCTTTTCCCCAATCCCCCACTACCTTTCTCAGCCTCTGGTAACCATCCTTTTACTCTCTATGCCCAAGTTCAATTGTTTGGATTTTTAGATCCTATAAATAAGTGGGAATATGATGTTTGTCTTTCTGTGCCTGGGTTATTTCACTTGATATAATGATCTCCAATTCCATCTATGTTGTTGCAAATTATTGGATCTCATTCCTTTTTATGGCTAAAGAGTACTCCGTACACCACATTTTCTTTATCCATTCATCTGTTAATGGACACTTAGATTGCTTCCAAATCTTGGCTATTGTGAACAGTTCTGCAACAAATATAGAAGTGCAGGTATCTCTTCGACATACTGATTTCCTGTATTTGGGGTACATACACAGCAATGGGATTTTTGGGTCATATGGTAGCTCAATTTTTAGTTTGTTGAGGAACCTTCAAACTGTTCTTCATGGTGATTTTACTAATTTACATTACCACCAACTGTGTACAAATGTTCCCTTTGCTCCAGATCCTTGCCAACATTTGTTATTGCTTATCTTTTGAATATAAGCCATTTTAACTGGGGTGAGATGATATTTCCTTATAGATCTGATTTGCATTCCTCTGGTGATTAATGATGTTAAGCATCTTTCCATAAGCCTGTTTCTATTTGTGTCTTCTTTTGAGAAATGTCTATTCAAATCTTTTGCCCATTTTTTGATGAGTTATTAGATTTTTTTCTATAGAGTTGTTTGAGCTCCTTATAATATTCCAGTTACTCGTTTTTTGTCAGATGGCTCGTTTACAAATATTCTCTCTCATTCTGTGGGCTGTCTCTTCACTTCGTTGATTGCATCCTTTGCTGTGCAGAAGCTTTTTAACTTTATGTGATCCCATTTATCCATTTTCCTTTGGTTGTCTGTGCTTGGAAGGTATTACTCAAGAAATCTTTGCCCAGATCAATGTCTTGGAGATTTTCGCAAATGTTTTCTTGTAGTAGCTTTATAGGTTGAGGTCTTAGATGTAAGTCTTTAATCCACTTTGATCTGATTTTTCTTGTATATGGTGAGAGATAGGGGTTAAGATTCATTCTTTAGCATATGGATTCCCAGTTTTCTCTGCACCATTTATTGAAGAGACTGTCTTTTCCCCAGTATATGTTATTGGTACCTTTTTTAAATATGAGTTTACTGTAGGTGTGTAGATTCATTTCTGGAATATCTATTCTGTTTAATTGGCCTGTGTGTTTTTTTAATGCCAATATTATGCTCTTTTGTGGTTCCATATAAGTTTTAAGATTGTCTTTTCTATTTATATGAGGAATGTCATTGGTATTTTGATAGGGATTGCATTGAATCTGTAGATTACTTTGGGTAGCATGGAGATTTTAACAATATTGATTCTTTCAACCCATGAACATAGAATATTTTTCCAATTTTTGGCATCCTCTTTAACTTTTTTCATCGGTGCTTTGTAGTTTTCATTGTAGAGATCTTTCACTTCTTTGGTTAAGGTAATTCCTAGGTATTTAATTTTATGTGTGGCCATTGTAAATGGGATTACCTTTTCATTTCTCTTTCACATGTTCACTGTTGCCATATAGAAATGTTACCAAATTTTGTATGTTAATTTTGTGTCCTGCAACTTTACTGAATTTGTTTATAATTTCTAATAGTTTTGTTGTGGAGTGTTCAAGTTTTCCAAACATAAGATCATATCATTTGCAAACAAGGATAATTTCACTTCTTCTTTTCTAATTTGGATGCCCTTTATATCTTTCTCTTGTTTGATTGTTCTAGCTAGGACTTCCAGTACTATATTGAATAATAGTAGTGATAGTGGGCATCCTTGTCATGTTGCAAATCTTAGAGGTAAGGCTTTCAGTTTTTCCCCATTTTGTATGATACTAGCTGTGGGTCTGTCATATATGGCTTTTGTTAAGTTGAGATATATTCCTTCTATCTTGTTTTTTTTAGGGTTTTTATTAGAAGGGATGTTGAATTGTCAACTGTTCTTAATCTGAGTTCCATAAACCCCCTAAATTTTTAAACAAAATATGACATGTACACAGGAAAGATAGAAAGATATAGATAGATACATAGATAAACTATAGAATATATGCTTATATGTGTATACATATGTACTTGTGTGTATAGATACCTAGCATTTGTACATGTTATGTACACATATGTGTGTAATCTAGAATATGTATATATGTGTGTGTGTAATCTAGAATAAGAAGTTATATACTTTCTCTATTTTGACTCCTAGACCACAACCAAACACTTAATTGATTTATATACATCATATTTCAGAGAAAAATGACTTAGAATATGTCTATAGAACAGTGATCAAAGTATTTGTCTTGAGTTGTATCATCTAATATTATGGCCAACAAAATTATCTAACATCAAAAAAAGTATTATGTGCCAAACTCTTTTCATGAATTACATAATTAAAATATGGTGAATATGTGTATGTATATATGCATATGAACACACATATCTTATTACATACAATGTCTATTTCTCTTTATATATCTACATGTAAACATATACATGCATACATACATATGTGTGTATATATTATAGATTTTAGAGTCTTGAAAGGTATCTATAACCCCTGAAATGATGAAGACATTACTTTAAATATTCCAATATTTGTAAAATATATAAAATAAAGGCATATGTATACATATATATGAGTTATATGAGAAATTATATATATTCCATATCAATTAATTCAATTGAGCTTAATTTTTCCCACCTCCTCCTGGACCCTCCCAGAGTTATCAGTGATCACATCTTACCAAACACTAAAACAGTGATCACATCTTACCAAGGTTATTATCAAGGAACAGCCTTGAGGCTGAATCATTCAGCTACACTCCAGCATACGGGCATATTTATTGTTAATAAGCTGGGTGTATTTATGGGGAAAGGGGATTAAAAAGTGGGGTCCAGAACCTGAAAATCAAATGCGTCTAGAATATGGTTATGGATGCTTGAAAACACAGCAGTTTCTTCTTTATTTTTAATTCATTTATCATAAGCACTCTGACAGATTTAGCTTTGAAATGTTTTACCTAAATCTTCTGTGTAAAGCACACTATCTAATCAGTTGGTTTTACCTTTTCTTGTAAATTGGCCTAGAATAAGGCATAATGGTTATATGAGTCTGAAAGTAGGATGACCTCCTGGGCTAAGAAAAAAAAAAAAAAGAGCAAATTGTGCAGTCCAGTCCAAAGATCAGAAGCCTTGAGACACAGGAAGAGTTGATGTTTCAGTTCAAATCCAAAGGCAGGAAAAACAAATGTCCCAATTTGGAGGCAGTCAGGCAGGAGGAATTCCTCTTATTTGGGGAAAGTTCAGCCTTTTTGTTCCATTCAAGTTTTCAACTGATTGGATGAGGCTCACCTATATTAGGGAGGGCAATCTATTTTATGTAGTCTAGCAACTGAAATGTTAAACTCATCCCAAAACACCCCATAGAAATGCCCAGAAAAAAATGCTTGACCTAGTATCTGGACACTCCATGGCTGGCTCAAGTTGATATATAAAATTAAATATCACAATTTTACCTTTTTTTCAACTTGGCACCCATTTGCATCTCTTAAAACCATATTTAATCTCAAATGAAGGCAATAATAAGGTTATTATTCCACCTAACATGACACAACTATCCTGCATACAACCAAAACAATCCACTAACCCCTTCCCTAGAAGAGGAGGTAAAATTCTTGAGCAATGTTTACTCTTCTTTTTGATATCCCATAACTTAAATGCTATCATGCACAAACAATACTTAAATACTATGATACAAAGTCAATACATCTTGTGTTACATGATAAAGGAATAAGAAAGGAAAGAAACAAAGATGATCAGGAGGTCATCCTAGTTTCAGACTCACATATTATATAAGTTATATATAATATGACCATTAAATCAGTTACAGAAAGGAGAACAGAAATTATCACGAATATTTCTTCCGCTTTTGGTATGAATATGTGCATAACAAAATAAGAAATAAAGGATTATAAAAATAAGGAAGAAATATGGAGGGCCATTACAGACCTTATGTCTATAGCTGGTCACATGGTCCCAGCTGGTATTTATAACTACCTCTTTTACTACCCTCTCGGTATTTTCTTTTCCTTCAGCAAACACATAAACTGATTATGGTTCTTTACCTTGTAGGGTAGCCCAAATCTTCATTCCTCCAGAAACTGGAGCTGTAGGAGTTCTGCCTGAATTTGGATTGGGTTGTTGTAGTTTTCCATTGATCATCATCCCAGGGATGTTATTACTAAGATACATCCTAATGGATCTCCTGTATTCCAGACATAGTCTCCTAACCTACATTATCCAACATCCCATGATAGGCAGGATCAATACACTAGCAAGCAGAGTAATTCCCTTCTTTGCCTGTTAATTCAAGAGCATGAGAATTCCAAAGTGGCTGGTTGGCAGCCTTAATTTACAGTTAAATAAAAATCATTGTCAGATCTCTTGATGGAAGTATTCCTCCTCTTGGAGCTCGAATCTCTAGGCCAGCAGAGCATAAAGTGTGGGCACAGGAAGGAAAAATTTTGCTAGTGAGTCACTAGCAGTAATAATGAGTGGTGGAGGCCGAGGTGGGCGGATCACGAAGTCAGGAGATAGAGACCATCCTGGCCAACATGGTGAAATCCTGTGTCTACTAAAATACAAAAAATTAGCAAGGCATGGTGGTGCATGCCTGTAGTCCCAGCTACTCGAGAGGCTGAGGCAGGAGAATCGCATGAACCTGGGAGGCGGAGGTTGCAGTGATCCAAGATTGTGCCACTGCAGTCCAGCCTGGCAACAGAGCAAGACTCCATAAAGGGGTGCCACTCCCATTTTCACCCATTGATTCCTGGACTCATTAATCTTGGATATGGAAGAATCAACACCATATATCAAACGTGATTTACAGTATACTCAACCTTCTGGAGAACCTTACACCAGCCCTACAAGATATTGCAAGAGCAGCCTTCAAAATGCCATTCCACCTTTCTATCAAGTCAACTACTTCAGGCTAGTGAGGAACATGGTAAGGTCTGTGAGTTCCATAAGTGTTGGCCCATAGCCACACTTCTTTTGCTGTGAAGTCAGTCACTTGTTCAGAAGCACTGTTGTGTGGAATAACATGATAGTGGATGCAGCACTCTGTAAGTCCATTGATGGCAGTTTTGTCAGGAACATTACATGCAGATAAGGCAAATCAATATTTAAAGTGTCTATTCCAGTAAGAATGAAATGCTTTCCCCTTCCACAGTGAAAGCAATGCAGTGTAATCCGTCTGCCACTACATAGATAATTTCCTTGGGGAATGGTGTGATACTGTGGACTCAGTATTGTTCTCCACTTCTGGAAAGCTGGGCATGCAGTGGTGACCACAGCCAGGCTGGCCTCACTGAGTGCAAGTCTACATTACTGAGACAACATAGACTTGCCACCATATCACTTTCTTCATGGACTCGTTGGGTGAGGACAGGAGTGCTTGGGAAGAAGGGTGACTGGGATTCACAGAATGGATCATGTTATCCAACTCATTATTAAAATTTTCTACTGAGGTTCCTCTTTGGTAGACATTCATATGAGACACAAACATCTTCATGTTTTTCAACATTGTGCCAACTGGGAGGATTTCTCTTTACCATCATCCTTCAGGAATATCCCACTAAGGGGCTGCAGTGCTGCAGCTGTCCACTTTCAGGTGGTGCTCTCATATCAAGCAGAACCATCTCTAAATCAGGTCCATTATCCTCTTTCTCTGCAACTGACTATAGGGAACTCTCTATAGACCAGAGGTGCAACCTAGGAGAAATAAGGTAATGTAGCAACAGTGGAATCCATGGATATTTGGCCCACTTGTTTATATAATTTACTTGTGTCTTCAGGGTCTGCTAGGGCTCAATCATGTGTATACCGCTTCCATTTGATGATAGAGTACTGCCATGCATATCCAACTTTATGACTTCATGGATTAGATAATCTTCAGTTTGTGATGAGCAGTTTGGTGGCCATGTTAAAGTATTCAGTCTCTACTAAGGTCCACTCAGAAACAGATCAAGATCTGTTTCTCGAAAGATGAGTAGTTATCTGTGCAGGATGACAGGGATTTGCTCCAAAACCCTGAGGGCCTGCATTGCATTTCACCTGTCGAAAGTTCTAAGGAGCATCCATACTGCCACTGACACTTGAAGCACACTTGAATCTGTGGGATCTTATGGTCGACATGGCTGATATTAGTATAGGCCTAAGCTGGTCATGGTTCTTTACCTTGCAGGGTGACCCTAATGTTTATTCCTCCAGCTGTTTTTGGTTACTAATTGCATAAAATATTTTTCCATACTTTCCTGTCAATGTATGTGTGTCTTTGGATCTAATCCTAACCTCTTGAAGATAGCAAATAGTAGAAGTATGTTTTCTTTTAAATTTATTCCGCTAATCTCTGCTTTTCCTTTGGGATTTTAATCCATTTACATTTAAGGTAACTATAGATAAGGAAGTAATTACTTCCGTTATTTAGTATTTGTTTTCTGTAAGTCTCATACCTAAACTTTATGTATGAAAGATAGTATCTCATAGCTTTATTTTTTGTACCTCATTTCCTCCACTAATATATTCTTTTTTATTTAGATGATTTATTTACACTGGAGTATTTTTATTTTCTTCTCAATTTCTAGTATAGATGTTCTTTAAACATTTTCTTTGTAGTTATCACAAGGATTATATTTAATATTCTAAAATTATAGCAATCTAATTTGAATTGGCATCAACTTAGCTTCAATAGCATACAAAACTCTGGTTCTATACAGCTGTGGCCCCTTATCACCACTGTTAAATTACTAATGTCATTCATAAATTTATTTTATAAATTATGGGCTCAATATCATAGATTTATAAATTTAATGTATTTTCCTTTTAAATTATGTTGAAAATTAATATTGGAGTTACAAACCAAAAATACTGTAATATTGTATTTTACATCTGCCCATCTATTTACCATAATTAAAGATCCTTTTTATGTATATACATTTTCAGTTACTCTCTCGTGTTCTTTCATTTCAACCTGAAGGACTTCCTTTAGCATTTCTTATAGGACAAGTCTAGTAGTGATAAACTCTCTTAGCCTTTGTTGATCTGGAAATATCTTAAATTTCTCCCTCAGTTTTGAAAGACAGTTTAGTCAGACATAGATAATCTTTTTTTTTTTTTTTTTTTGCAGTACTTTAAATACATCATCACACTGCCTCAAAACCACTACGCTTTTTGATAAGAAAGCAGCTATTAAACTTATTGAGATGCCCTTACATGAGATGAAACATTTTTCTCTTAATGATTTCAAGACTATGTTATGTCTTTGGCTTTTGACAATTTGAACACAACATGTCTCAGTGTGAATCTTTTTGAGTTTTTCCTGCTAGAAGTTTATTAGGCTTCTTAGATTTGTATATTCATGTGCCTTATCAAATTTAGAAAGTTTTAAAATGTAGATTATTCTATCTATATTTATATGTAAAATATTTATTATCTCTTCTTTCTTCCCTTTCTGCTTTCTTCTTCTGTTACTCCTATAAGGTTTGCACTAGTTCACCTGATGGTGTCTCACAGCCCCTTTAGACTATGATTACTTTTCATTGTTCTTTTCTTTTCTGTTTCTCAGGTTCAATAATTTCAATCATTGTCAGCTGATCACATAAACATTTTGTACTAAGAACATTTTATTTGCAAAGCAAAGAAAACAATGGGTATTTATCAAAGAGTATTCTGAGTAAATCCATCCTTAATAACAAGGGCCAAATAATATTGAAATGCAATGCATACTTATATCCCATCTTGAAGACTTGTGAGACATACTAAACTCGATTCATAAATTCTAGCAAGCCCGTATAGTAAATATAGTTAACTAAAGTTATCATTTACAGTATTGATTGGACTTACAGAATTTTGTCCTTTCTTCTCATTCCTCGGAGGATGTCTATTTAAGGAATGTCTATTTAGAATTTCTTGAAACAAAACATGGCTAATTTAGTAACAATCCAACCCCAAATGTCTTATACAAAGGTTCAAAAAAGAGTTTAGATAGTTTTCTTCTAGAGTAAGTCAACTTCTCTTCAGAAAAAAAGAATAAAAAATTGAATAATTTACATATTGTACTGCCTCATTGCTTATTTCTTTCTTTCCATACGTGAAATTTTATGTTTTGGCCAAGGAGGAAGTTTCATTACAGTCATTGTGCACCAATACTGACATCTGGTGGTTTTATCCTCTTACGTAGCAGGTCTGACCCAGCTAAACTCCCAATGGGAAGTGTTGGGCATAAAGGTGGACTGATGATTAATTGGGGTCACCTAGAGGCTGTGCTTGCCATACGCATTTTCTTCTTAGCCTCCACATACAAAATCTGTGGATGTAATAGCAGAAGAGCCATTCTTTATATTCTTTACTCTCACCTGGTGGTTTACTCTGTGATCTCACCCTTGTCACCCATGGGATGAATTATCCAGACTAACTAATTTCACAGCCAGTAAATTACAGACATAGCCATCAAATCTCCATCTCATTAAGTAAGGTTAATTTAAGTAGAAAATCAACAAAATACAGGAGAAAACCCAGCTTGAATAGAAGATGTCTCTACATCTAGGGCACGCAATGAATTCACAACCTCAACATCTGCCATCATCAGAGAAAACACTTAAAAAAAGAAAAAAAAGAAAGAAAGAAAAGACAATTGACTCATTGTGATTTCCTCTGATGAATGGTGAATTTCCAATTAGCATCTTAATTACTCAATCCAGACTCTCAGCTGTCTTCAAGATAATAACAAAACTCAACAGCAGTTTTTATATTAGTTCTGAGAAGGAAACTTGGCCCCTGACTTTGGAGCACCACCAGTCAAGTTTAGTCTATCCCTCTTCACATAAGTTACCTGATCAAGTGTTCAATGAAAGCTTTCATCATCTTACTAACTTGCTGCAGCACTATTTTGTATAAGTGTTCCAGAAAACACAGTCTACTCTCTTACTTACCATATGCCATTGGGCAAGACTCTAGAAAGATGTGGGCACACAATTAAAAATATGAGACAATAAAAATGGTGGGGAAGTAATATTGAGTGGTCAACTGGTAACCTTCCATTGAGGTTTCTATGATGTCTTCAGTCTGTTTCTTGATGTCAGGCTATAGACTTTCCAACAGTATAAACATTCAAATGTCTTTTGGTTCACCTTACTGCCTTTGCATATTTGAACAATTAAAAAACGGCTAAATTTTATTCATTCTCTGAAGGCCTCATTAAACAAAAATTTCATAAATACTCACAGAACTGAATATAGTTCTACATAACTCCCATCCATTTCTTCATCTTTCTAAAGCATTCTTTGTTCGATTGCAATGAGTAAAAGAAGATGTTCAAATTACTGATCTGGAAAAGACCACTATATTTTATGCTGTTTATACCAAAAATGAAGAACCATGTTCAGTTGATATACTCATGAGAGCATACCTGTGGGAGAGTATTTAGGTTGCTAAAGGTTTGTGAAGTTTGTTTTGTGAGAAAAATAGAACGGGTGATAATTAGCTCAGGGCAGGATTGATTAAGAAAGGAAAAGCAGGGGCAATAGCTAAGTTTAATAATATAAACGTATATTTTAGCAGGTGAATGATAGAGGGGAAAATTTGACTTAATTTCCTCACAATCAGAGCTATCATCTTTGAATGACAATATTCAGCATAATCTGCCTGCTTATCAGTCAGGGAAGTTAAATAGAGTACTTCTACACTGGACAGGAGGTGAGAGTAGACAGTTTCTGACATTTTTTGCCTCTCTAAAATATTGTGATTTCTAATTATGCTGAAATTAAAAATGATGATGTAAATCTCCATTTATTGACATGGAAGGATGCCCATGACATATTGCTGTATAAAAAAAAAACAGATTTTAGAACAATATGTTCAGTATTATTCCATTTATGTAAAATCTTGTACATATTTTCATATATATATTTGTAGAGAAATGCTTAACGAAATGATTACCCAAACATTAACTGATTTTCTCTGGAAGAAAGACATAATGTTTTTTTTTTTCTCTTTATATTTACATGTTTTGAATATGCGTAATAAATGGATTAATTGTTTTAAAGACAAAATTTGTCTTAAATCAAAGAAAAATGTATTAGGTAACTGAAATTTCTTGACAACATTTCTAGATTAGAACAAACTATTAATGACTGTAATTGGTTTAGAATCAAGGTAACCTGATTGCTTATCCATTACTCTCTGTATGGCTTTGGGAAAATAATTTTTTTACCTCTCTGAGTTTCAGTATTCTTTTCTGTAAAATGATGAATAAACACTACCAAGTAGTCTTATGGTGAGGATTGATTAAGATAAAACACAAAATGACCTCAATTAGTTCAAGTACATGTAGGTACTTAACAAATATGAAGTGCTTTGTGATTGATAAGTGTTTCCTTGTTTCATAAATGTTAAGTATTTTTGTTTTACTAACAATAACGTTATTTTCAGATTCATTCAAAAATATTTATTAAGCCTGTCAGAGGAATTGGTGTTTACAGCAATGAAGAAATCTTTTTTACTTTATGGACGATTTTTATTCAGGTGCTAGGAGTTTCTTTTTAATATGCCCCTGCAAATAAGTTCTTGGTTCATTAACCAATGGACAAACCTGCTCAATATCAATTTTCTTTTCTCAAAGGCCCAAACTATAGATACCCCGTTTTCCACTCCCAACATGCAAAATGTTCATGGGGAGGTAAATGCAGAGTCAGAAGCATAATTATGTCTTTTGCATGCCTTCAGGCCTCAAACTGAGGCCTCTGTGACCTGAAGGTGTTCTGTGTGTGTGTGGGGGGGTGTGTGTGTGTGTGTGTGTGTGTGTGTGTGTGAATGACAAACTTTAGCCACAATGAAATGACTTCCTGAAGACATAATTACAACCGGAGAAGTACAGGACCTGCTAAGGCTTTGCATCAAACCTTCTCAGTAGTTTTGCACCTTCTTGAATATGGTGTCTTTTCTTTCACCTTCTTTAACATGGTGTCTTTTCTTCTACTATGGTCTCTCAAATTTCATCATCACTTCTGCTCATGATAAAAATTTTGGCATAGCCAGTAAGAGGCACCTTTTGCTTCTACTCTCTCTTAACAGGGTGGGGACACAGTATGTTTTATTACACCATAAATTAGAGGAGGAAAAGGTAATGTACTTTATGTATCTGTGACATACAAAACACACACACTCATGCACACAATCACAATAGTCCTTACAATGTAGTTCTCCATTGCACACCTGTCACTTTGGTTATTGGGTTATGATATGTCGGAAGTACTTACTGTCAGATGCAACTCTGAGTTAGGAGAGCAAAGTGCAGTGCCCACTAGAGGATGCCTCAGCACAGAGGTGGCTTCTCAAGGCAGATAAGTGCCAGGTTTCTCATGGCACTACCCCATGGCGTAGAAGGGAACTCTCCAAATGGAACAGATGGGAGGTCAGAGTCCGTTGGTTAATGAACCAAAACATGTGCTAATATTTCCTAATTCCTGGGGGAGAGCAATGTTCCCTTCAAAAAGACCTTGAAGTCTAGACTTAACTTTTTTCAGAGTGACACTACTTAGCAAATACAGGCAATGTCAGGCCCCAATATTTTTTTTCTGCCTAGCCTCAATGCATAAGGACAGTTTTTTTCTGGTGTAGTTTCATGCACTTTATATAGATTTGGAGAGGTTCTTTCATTTATACATCAGTATGTCCTTATTCTGGGTCTGTGTGTCTGGTAGTGACTCAGCCTGGAAATTTAGAGACAAGTAAGACAAATTCCTGTTCTCAGAAAGCTCATATCCTTTTGAGGAAGACAAGTCTTCCATCATCATGCAATATAGCAATTACTAGTCCTTCTACTGTGTAGGATGAAATGGAACAACAGATACAAGCAATCTTAATTCCACCCGGGAGAATCAGAGAATCTTACCAAAAAAAATATTATGCTCAAGTTGAAATTTTAAAGAGATATTAAAATATTTCTGGTGGATAAGAGGACATTCCATGGAGAGGAAACAGGACACGCAAAATATCAGAGATGGCATACAATTTGGGGAAAGCCACATAATTGGTTCAGCATGATTATGATATAAAAATGATAAAGAAGTTACCTTAAAGAAAAATGTAAAGCAAAAGTCTCCTCACAACAATCAATTTATGCTTCTGAAAGCTGGCCCTGAGAGAGGGAACTGGATGCAGACTAACTTTCTGTAAAGACAGCAACACTTTGTTTAAATTATAATTCTAATTTTCTGTGATATTGGATAAGCTGTTTAACCTCTTTTAAGTCTCAGTTTTCTTACTTAATAAGTGGCGATGATAACATAAACCTCAAAAGGATTTTATGATGATTAAATGAGATAGCATGTCTATACATCTAATGCAATTCAGAACATAAATAGAAACTCAACATATATCTGCTAAAACTTCATGTTAAATTTGAGCTCTTTCCTTCAGCTTCATGAAACCATCTACCTGTTGTTCCATTATTTTGACAAACGGCATAAAAATACATCAAGACTACCGGTATAATTATTTAGATGTTCTCTACATAGTCAAAAATTAGCACAAAGATTATATATAAGCGTTTTGGAAGAAGGGAAAAGAAGGATAAGAAGTATTGAACATTTTGGCACCCTGTATAAATCAAGCTCTTTACCTACACTTTCCCACTGGTTCTTCATCACCCTGTAGAATAGGTGTTATTAGTTTCATTATTTTAATTATTCATATAAAACATTGGAGTTTTCTTGCTTCATCTCTTTCTCTCCAAACTTCATTAAATATATCAGCATAGGCCTGGCGTGGTGGCTCAAGCCTGTAATCCCAGCACTTTGGGAGGCTGAGACGGGAGGATCACGAGCTCAGGAGATTGAGACCATCCTGGCTAACATGGTGAAACCTCATCTCTACTAAAAAAAATACAAAAAAATAGCCGGGCGTGGTGGCGGGCGCCTATAGTCCCAGCTACTCGGGAGGCTGAGGCAGGAGAATGGCGTGGACCTGGGAGGCGGAGCTTGCAGTGAGCTGAGATCCGGCCACTGCACTCCAGCCTGGGCGACAGAGTGAGACTCCGTCTCAAAAACAAAAAAAAGTATACACACACACACACACACACACACACACACACACACACACACATATATGTATGTATGTATGTATATCAGCATATCCTTTGGCACTGTCTTTACTTTTCTCATTTGTTTTTAATTTTAAAATTAAGGTAAAATATGCATATAAAATTTACCATGTTTACCATTTTTAAATGTACAATTCAGTGGTGATTAATGAATTTATATCATTTTTTCCCTTCATTCTCCCAGATCCTCTGCCCTTTCTGGCACCTGGTAATCACCAACCTACCCTCTAGCTTCATGAGATTGTTTTTATATCCCACATATGAGTAAGAACATGTGATATTTTTCTTTCTGTGCTTGGCTTAATTTATAACACTTAACATAATGATCTTCAGTTCCATCAATGTTGCTGCAAATGACAGGATTTCATTTGTTTTCATGACAATAGTATTCCATTTTGTATCTATACCACATTTTCTTCATCTATTCATTTGTTGATGAGCACTTAGGTTTATTCTGTATTTTGAGTATTGCAAATAATGCTCTAATAAACATGGAAGTGTAGATTGCTGAGATATGTGGCATCTTCTTTGAAATAGCTCAGATTCCATCCCCTTCTCACCACCTACATGCCTTCAAACATGACCCAAGCCATCATCATTTCTCTTTAAAATAATAACTAGTTTCTATGCTCCTAGTTTGTCTTTCTTCAGTCAATTTTTCATAAAATAGTTGGATCCTGTGAATATATGTCAGATTGTGACATTTCTATTATTATCTTACTTACAGTAAAATATATATAT
>NW_016809527.1:205619-208434 GCF_001698545.2 Rhinopithecus bieti | reverse complement strand
TATATATATTTGCCATAACCTCCAAGACTCTATGTCCTACTGTCCTCCCCATCAGTATTTCAGTTAAGGCCACACTGGCCCTCTCACTCTTACTCTAAGAGAATAGACAAGTTCCTGCCTTAAAAAAAAGAAAAAAACAATGGCAGCTTAATGGTGAAAAATGAAAAGTTTTCCCACTAAAATCAGGTAAAAGGCAAGAATGTCTCATATTACTACTACTTTTGATCACTGTACTGGAAGTGTTAGCTAATGCAGTAGGACAAGAACATAAAATAGAAGGCTACAGATTGGGAAGAAATAAATAATCTGTCTTTGTTCACAGATAAAATAATCATCTGTGTGGAAAATCTGAAAGCATATAAAAAAATGGTACTAATGAACAAGTATACCAGTTTTAGGACACAAGGTGAATATACAAAAGAAAATAACTTTTTAGGCCGAGCGCGGTGGCTCAAGCCTGTAATCCCAGCACTTTGGGAGGCCGAGACAGGCGGATCACGAGGTCAGGAGACCAAGACCATCCTGGCTAACCCGGTGAAACCCCGTCTCTACTAAAAAAAAATACAAAAAAAAAAACCTAGCCGGGCGAGGTGGCGGGCGCCTGTAGTCCCAGCTAATCCGAAGACTGAGGCAGGAGAATGGCGTGAACCCGGGAGGCGGAGCTTGCAGTGAGCTGAGATCCGGCCACTGCACTCCAGCCCGGGCGACAAAGCAAGACTCCATCTCTAAAAAAAAAAAACAAAAGAAAATAACTTTTTTATATACCAACAATAAACAGGTGGAATCCGACATTTAAAACACACACACAAAAAATTTACATTAGAACTCCTAAACATGAAATAAATATTTAGGCATAAATCTAACAAAATATATAAAGGTGGATATAAGGAAAACTGCAAAATATGAAAAAGGATTAAATTAAAGATACCTCATGTTCATGAATAGGAAGACAACATTGTCAATATGATAGTCTTTCCAATTTGATCTAAGATTCAATACAATCCCATTCTAACAAGTTAGATATTGACAAATTGATTCTAACATTTATACATGGAAAAGTAGAAAACAAAACAAAACAAAACAAAACCCAGAAAACAGAATATCCAACTCAATGCTGAAGGAGAAGAACAAAGTTGGTGGATTGAATTATCCTACTTTAAGACATACTATAAAAGCTACAGTAATCGTGAGAGTGTGGTACTGGCAAAACTATTCTGGTAGATTAATGGAATAGAATTTGAAAGCTCATAAACAGAGCCACATAAATGCAGTCTCCTGATTTTTGACCAAGGAACAAAGCAATGCAATGGAGCAAAAATAATCTTCAGCAAATGGTCTTGGAACCCTAGATATCCACAAGCAAAATAAATTAAATTTAGATATAGACCTTCCTTATACCCTTCAGAAAAAAAAATAACTGAAATTAGACCATAGACCTAAATTACAAAACTATAAAACACTTAGAGGATAACAGAAGAAAACCTAGATAGCCTTGGCTATGGCATAATGCAAGAAAGAAATTATTAATAGCAGGACTTCATTAAAATTAAACATTTCTACTTCACAATGATTCTGAAGACAATTCCAAAAGAATGAGAAGATAGATGAGCCACAGACTAGGAGAAAATAGTTGCAAAAGACACATCCGATAAAGGGCTGGTATTTAAAATATACAAATAAATTTTAAAATGCAGCAACGAGAAAATAAACACCCCAATTAAAAATGGGCAAAAGACCTAAACAGACAACTCACCAAAGAAAATATATGGAAAGTAATTCAGTATCTGAAGAGATGTTCAACGTCGTGTGTCATTAGGGAATTGCCCATTAAAAAACAATGAGAAAGCACTATGCATCTATTAAAATAGTTGAAATCCAAAATACTGACATCAGATGTTGGTTAGGAAGTGGAGCAACAGGAACTCTCATTCATTTCTGGTGGAAATGCAAAATAGTACAGCCACTTTAGAAGATAGTCTGATAGTTTTTTATAAAACTAAACAGTCTCTTAACAATTGACTCAACAATTATATTCCCGAGTATTTACCCACAGGAGTCCAAAACTTTTGTCCACACAGTATCATAATTGTCAAAACTTGGAAGCAACAAGACAACCTTTGGCAGATGAGCACATAAATAAACTATTGTACATCCAGATAATATATTATTCAGCACTAAAAATAGATGAGCTATCAAGCTATGAAAAGGTACAACAGAAACTTAAGTGTGTATTATCACCTGAAAGAAATCAATCTTAAAAAGGCTTAATACTATTTGATTTTAACTATATGATATTCTGGAAAAACAAAACTATGGAGACAGTAAAAAGATTAGTGGTTGCCAAGGGATGAGGGAAGGGAGGGATGAATAGGCAGAATATAGGTTTGGGGCTGTGTAAACTGTTCTTTAATATGCTTAATAGTGAATTCATGTTATACATGTATAGACTTGTCAAAACCCATGGAATGCACAACACCAATAGTGAATAAACTTTAATGTAAACTATGGACTTTGGTTGATAATAAAGTGAGATGTAAGTTCATCAATTGTAACAAATGTACCACTCTGGTGCAGGACGTTGATAGTGGGGTAGGCTGTACATGCGTGGAAATAGGAGCTAAACGAGAACTATCTGCACTTTCTGCTTAGTTTTCTGTGAACCAAAACCTTCTCTAAAAATAAATTTTATTAATTTAAAAAATATATAACATTTTTACATATATATTTACTGACAGACAAGTTTTGTTGTGTTTGTGTATAAATAATTTAATCATATTTAAAACTTTTGAAAGCATAAAACACTTTTAAAATAAAA
>NW_016809527.1:185941-204066 GCF_001698545.2 Rhinopithecus bieti | reverse complement strand
AAAAAAAATAATAAAAGAAAATGGAACAATCATTTGATCTCAATGAAAAGTCATGCTTTGCAAATGGATATAGAAACATTTTCTACTGCAGTCTCATGGATTAAACAATTGTTTGAGGAAGAATCTTATGTAAACTAACTGCTAATTTGAAGTAAGTCCGATTCTTCTTAAAAATGTGCATATCTGCTTTTCACGGTCGATGATACCATGATGCTCTTTTATGATAGATGATAAAGCTTACAAATATTTTTGAAGATACTTATCACCAAGTATAATAACTGAAATTAAGTAGTTATTTTTAATTAACCATTTGCTTTCTAAAAGCTCATTTCCTTAAAGAAACAAAACAGTTTAAAGAAACAAATCAGTAGATTTTTAAAAGAATTACAGTAGTGAGTGTGGTCAGATGCATTTGTACTCTGTCACAATTCCATGTACCTGTAAACTACAGTCCTCAGATTGCCTATTGACTCTGGCTACTAGGTCCTGAGAAGTTTCCGGCGTCTTGTAGGCCACTCTGTGTGGCCCACAGGACAGCAGCCGTACTTTCCCTACCACAATCTAATATCTAAGTGCATTTCTTCAAGTCCTTAAAGAAGGACACTGTAATATAATATCTGTAAATTATCTAAAAAGGAATGATAAATTATTGCTGATTATTCTACATGTGTAGTCATTGGTTAAAGTAAAATTTCTGTTCACTCTACATGTATCCAACATGCTGTTACTTGAGATGATGACAGAAATTACAAGTACAAAACAGAGGTTCCCCAAAACCCATTCTTGCTTGTTTTAATGCAACAATTAGTAATAATATTTTGTTATAAATGAAAAAAATAATCCATAGCAACTTCTAAATTGGATGGGAAACCAAGGAGTCAAGCATAAAGCATGACCAGTCCCTGTAAACTGGGAGATGTAGATTCTTCAACTATACACTAGTGAAAAATAGGGAATATAAAATATAAGAGCTACTGCATGTCATAGAAAATATATTTTTTCTTTTCTTTTCTTTTTTGAGATGGAGTTTTGCTCTTATTGCACAGGCTGGAGTGCAATGGTGCAATCTCGGCTCACCGCAACCTCTGCTCCAGGTCTAAGCAATTGTCCTGCCTCAGCCTCCCAAGTAGCTGGGATTACAGGCATGCACCACCACACCTGGCAAATTTTGTATTTTTAGTAGAGACCGGGTTTCTTCATGTTGGTCAGGCTGGTCTCGAACTCTCGACCTCAGGTGATCTGCCCACCTCAACTTCCCAAAGTTTTGGGATTACAGGTGTGTGCCATTGAGCCTTGCCAAAAAAGTAATTTTTAAAACATCAGGAAAACCCTGACTTGGTCTAGTTAGGCTGCGGTAATAAAATAGCGTAAACTGGGAAGCTTGTAAAGTAACACAGAAATTTATTTTTTATTATTCTAAGGCTAGGAAGTTAAACACCAAGTCATTGACAGGTTTGGTATCTGGTGAGGGTCCATTTTCTGGCTGAGAAATGACACCTTCTCACTGTTTTTGCATGAAAAAAAGAGCAAGGCAGCTCTCTGGAGCCTGATTTGCAAGGGCACTAATTCCATTCATAAGGACTCCACCCTATGACCTAATCACCCCTCAAAGGCCTCACCTCTTAATACCATCAAATTGGTGATTAGGTTTCATCATCTGAATTTCAAAGGGACACACACATTCAGAACATAACATCCCCTCAGGAGATTCATCCTTAAAAGATAGTGCATGCCTGGCCGGGCGCGGTGGCTCAAGCCTGTAATCCCAGCACTTTGGGAGGCCGAGACGGGCGGATCACGAGGTCAGGAGATCGAGACCATCCTGGCTAACATGGTGAAACCCTGTCTCTACTAAAAATACAAAAAACTAGCCGGGCGACATGGCAGGCACCTGTAGTCCCAGCTACTCGGGAGGCTGAGGCAGGGAGAATGGCATGAACTCGGGAGGCGGAGCTTGCAGTGAGCTGAAATCCGGCCACTGCACTCCAGCCTGGGTGGCAGAGCGAAACTCCGTCTCAAAAAAAAAAAAAAAAAGATAGTGCATGCCTGAGTTACAATGCATTTAATGGCTGTGGTATTTTGATGTGTATATAGTGGTTTTTGTCCATGGTTCCTATCTTATAACTCCCACATTCCTTGTTACATATTCCAGTCTTTTCTTATAATGTTAGTTGTGTTTGGCCTCAGGGTTAGGCTGCAGGAAACATAATCTCTTCCCCTGCTCTCCCTTCACATATCCCAAGGCAGGACTCTACTCATACCTCGCCTTTCCGACTGTGAGTCTTAAGACCCTCCCCTGAGAGAGTTCTGCCTCCTCCCTGGGGGGAGAAAATGGAAACTCATCACCCTTTTCCCCATACCTCACCCTATGCATGTCTTCATCCATATCGTTTGCAATATTTTTATAATGAACTGGTAAACATAAGTAAGTATTTTCCTCAGGTCTATGAACCATTTCAGCAAATTAATCGAACCCGAAGAAGGGTTCATGGTAACCCTAACTTGAAGCCAGTGGGCCAGAAGTTTTGGAGGTCCAGACTTGCAACTGGTGGGGGAGAGGTAGTCTTGGGGACTGAGCCTTCAATTTGCGGGATCTGATGCTATCTCCAGGTAGATAGTGTTGGAATTGAACTAGAGGACGTGAAGCTGGTGTCTGCTGCTTGGTGTGTGGGGAAAATTTCTCTGCAAATTTGGTCACAGAAGTCTCCTGTGTTGATTGTTACCGTTTTAAAGTAGATGAAAAACACTGTTTGAAAGAATTTTTTCCCTGACAAAATTGGTGTCAGAAGTGAGATTTGATGGCTAGGCCCTGGCTTCTGGAAATACGTGGTTTGGGAAGAGAAAGAATAAAAGAGTGAAGATGAGGAAGCTTTGATTCCTGGGTGGCCATGTGGTCACCCATGCTGTGGAGCCACAACCATGTTATACTACTTACTAAAGGTAAAGGTTACCAGTGGAATTTAGAAATGGACCTAATTCCTAGGGAGTTGGTTCACTGGATGCATAAAGAAATACAAACAAATAAGAAAAAGTGAAATATTCAATCCCTTGGTTATCGTTACACATGCTAGCTAAAATCAAATTAAAAGAGAATGCTGGGTCAGACCTTAATGCTAGACCAAACTTAGATTTTAGTCTATCTGAGCTCAGGCAACTAGCCATAAAGTAACCCACAAAGGAGAAAATTACGTATGGACAACATAAAGTATCTCTGAGACCTGTGGTTACCAAGAAGGCAGCCAATGTGGTGAAAGGGCACAACCAAGTAACTGTTGAAATCAGAGGGTATAGTGTAAAGGAATTGTTCCCTTTTATAGATTGGCATCATCAGCTTGCTGAGAAACTTAACTCAAATGGATTATGACAGTAATTTAGGGACAGTATCTTTCGTTTTAAATGCTGCAGAGTGGAAGAGCATCCTTAGGTTGATGTAGGACCCATAGCTCATTACTGAATAATCACAGATGGGTATGTATGATCCAGGCACACAGGAACTTATTCCTGAGGCACCAGCCAGCCTGGTGGACTGGAAAAAAGCCACTGTAAGGTTTGCTTTTCCAGAGATGGAGGCTTTCCAACTCCACTTGTAAATGCCAAGTGGAACACCCCAGATGAGGGAGCTACTATATGAAGCAATGCATAAATAGTTTCATAGGCTAATCATGTGGGACTAGCTTCATGATGACAGGGATACTCATCCTCTAAATAAGTCCATTACTCAAGTCATGGTAAATGCTGTGGTTGAAGAAGCCCCTTCTACCTGAGCACCCCACATGACATTACTCCTGCCTAATAGAACAACAGTTCTTTGAGAGGCTTTATCAAATTTGTGGTCTCAGCTTTGCCTCATAGATCTTACAGAGGTTCATGAAAACATTATGTTAATTTACAAGAGAATGAAGAAAGGCAAAAGAGAGAGTCAAAGGACTAATCCCAGGAGGGTGAAAATTTTTTAACAGTTATTAAGAAATAAGATGAATAAAGAAAACATTGATAGTGATACAGAAGTTAAGAAGAAATTACTTAGGCAAATAGTGAAGGCATGGAAGCCCTCGGTAAGGTTTTCCTTTTAATGAAAAGCAGACCCAAATTATTTTCTTTTCTAACTAAGAGCAGCCTGTAAAGTCAAGCTGCAGACGTAGATGCCAGCAGTAGTGCCAATCATGTTCAAGATGGTGGCTCTGTCTTCCCTTCTCTTTGTCAGCCACCTGTACAGTAAGGAGCAGACAAGGTAGTGCTGGCCGAGGGCAAACATCATTTGCATAATAAGGTTAGGGTGGGGTGGCCAACCTTCCCATGTGCCATGTAAATGTCATACCTGATCAAACCAATCTGTGAGCCCTATGTAAATCAGACACCACCTCCACAAACCTGACTATAAAATCTAGCACGTCTGCCACCTGCCAGCCTTTCCTCTCAGAAGTTGCCTCTCTCTAACTAGAGAGAGAGCTGTTTTCCTTTCTCTTTCTCTTGGCTATTAAACCTCCACTCCTAAACTCCTCGTGTGTGTGTGTGTCCTAAATTTTCCTGGTGTGAGAAGACGAACCCTGGGTATTTAACCCAGACAACATAGCTGCTTCAATAGTAGTAAAACCAAGAAGAAAAAGAAAGGGGAGTGTCATGGGACAAATTACAAGTGTATGAAAATCTTCAGATGGTTATTAAAAAATTGAATGAATAAAAAGGAAATTCCATAAGGTTAAAACGAATGTCTTTTTTTTTTTGGTTTTTCTTCACAGAGCCTTGGTCTGTCACCCGGGCTGGAGTGCAGTCAGTGACCGTGGCTCACTGCAACCCCCACCACCCAGGTTCCAGCGATTCTCCTGCCTCAGACTCCCAAGTAGCTGAGATTTCAGGTGCCCACCACCACTCCTGGCTACTTTGTGTGTGTGTGTGTGTGTGTGTGTGTGTGTGTGTTTTTTTTTTTTTTTTTTTTTTTTTTTTTAGTAGAGATGGGGTTTCACCATGTTGGCCAGGCTGGTCTCCTGACCTCAAATAATCTGCCTGCCTTGGCCTCCCAAAGTGCTGGGATTACAGGCTAGAGCCAAACAAATGTCTTAATACAACCATTGAGGGTTGTGTGAACCAGAGGAAACCCATCTAGTCTCCAAAAGCCCCCAAACCAGTTTGCTATATTTATTCCAGTTTGGAGAACTTTAAAAAGTTAAAAAGGCAGAGATTTCCATGAAAATCTTATCCGAAATTGCCTAGGTTCGTAGTAGGGCAGATTAATCAAGATAAAGATTGACAAGGCGGCCAGGCTCCTTTGGCTCAACCCTTGGCTGAGAACCCAAAGCCTTTTGCTCAAGGGAGGGTAAAATGGTCTAAGAGTTAAGAGAAGTTCCTGGAACTACAACATGAAAATGTAAGGGTTGATAGACTTTTAGAAGTTGGTATATTTGAATATATTTTATGTGAAGTGCTTGTGTCTTTTTTCCTGATTACATCCTTGAAATGAATATTGTATCTGATTGGGAAATGTTTTCTTTACCTAGTACCATGAAACAGAAGGCATGGAAATCTGCTCTTTAAGCAATGTTAATTGGACATGCTAAATTAGAACCAGTAAGATTGCCCAAGTCCACACAGTGCAGAGTAAAAGCCAGTCAGAACAAATTCTCCATTTGGTAGCTCTTCATGGAGTGTTTTCTGGGGCTTATAGCAATGGCCTATGAACATCTCACAGCAACACCTACTAGGACGTTTAACTAGAGAATTTCCACTTGATGGGCATTTACTACTTCGTTATGGGATGTTAACTGAAGCTACCCTATGACTGGGGGACATATAATGATTTTGACACCTGAAATACTTATGCTGTCTCAGATGATGTCAGGGGTACAGTCTAATCCAAGCTTGTCCAACCCGTGGTCAGTGGGCCACATTTGGCACAGGATGGCTTTGAATGCATGCAGCCCAACACAAATTCATAAACTTTTAAAAAACATTATGAGATTTTTTTCCTTTTTTTTTTTTTAAGGCTGATCAGCTATTGTTAGTATTAGTGTATTTTATGTGTGACCCAAGACAATTCTTCTTTCAATGTGGCCCAAGGAAGCCAAAAGATTGGACACTCCTGGTCTAATGAGAATGGTAGTGTTCAGAAGTGTTTCATAATAAAAAGGAAATGTTTATACAGATTTGTGCGACGTGAAGAACACAAGAAGTTATTCACAAGCAAGGAGCCCCTTTACCCCTAGGACTGACTCTGGTGCTAAATTCTACGAACACCTGGACAGCATCCTATGAACTGTCTCAACTGATCAACAATGAGCTGCTTAGTTTACAAATGGCAGTTCCAAGGTGAATGGACACTCTCTTGTTTGGAAAGCTGCTATTTTGATCAAAAAAGGTAAAAATGGATCAGTTCAGTGGGCTGGATCGCATGTTTTATTAACAGTAATGGAAGAATTGAACAGTGGTAGGAACTCCTGCATTTGGGTTTTTACTAACTTACAGGCAGTGGTCCAGGGCCTTGCCATACATTAAGGTGAGAATCCAATGGAAACTTAGCCTATTAAAAGGATGCCCATATGGGTCACAGCCCTATGGAGACTTGAGGGGTGCATTAAAGTAGAATAAGTCAATGCCCATCAGAACTTCCTTCCAGGTTCAATGGTTGACTGGAATTGACAAGCAGACATCCCGCTTGTCGATTCATGGACCCAGGTGCTCCCTTGAAGTGGCCACCTGGGTCTATGAAATGAGTGGGTATGAGGGTATTGCAGCAGTTCAGAGATGGGCTGAATTTACACATGTTCCTCTTTCACCCTTTCAGGCACATGATGCCAATAAGAACTGTTTTGTTTCACAGCACTCAAGAGAGAGATTGCTGATGGCTATAGGGCCAATTCCCTGATGGGAAGGCCCTGAACATAGCTGGGAAGTGAGACTGACGCTGGTAGCCACGGAGGGCTACAAATGGGTCTTGACAGGAATAGACACTGACTCTGGAGTGAACTTTGCTTACCCAGTGGTAGATGCAAATGCTCAGAGTGCCATTAAAAAACAAAACAAAATAAATAAATAAAAAATAAAAACAGAAGAGCAGATAGAGAAGTGGCATGAATTTGGATGTCTTGGATGGCTAGATGTCATTTCATCAGACCAAAGAACACACTGTTCTGCTCGTCATGTCCAAAAATGGGCTGAGATATCCTTCTTAGAGAGAGAATTTGATAGAAAAGTAGAACAGGCAATTTTAAACACTGGTTGTCTAAAACAAGGGGAGATGAAAGTATAAATAGTTGGCTTACACATTTTCATAAGTATGTGCTCACACTCAACATGAGTGGGACTAAAGGAGTGTCCCTGCTAGATTTTCTCTGTTTTCTGTTTGATCTGGGGAAGAACGAGTGGGGTGGGTGCTAGTATGACTATGTAATTCTTACCAAGAGAAGAGTGCACTGGTATAACAACTATAACTTTTTCTTCCCCAAATCACCACACATACAAAAAAAAAAAAAAAAAAAAAAAAAAAATGTTTCTTCTTCTCTCCTACCTGATACAGTGATCCTAAGTGATCCAGGGCTGTAACTATAATGCTGAAAGCAGAGATGGTTTCTAAACAAGAAACTGTAACTATGGTTTAAAAACTCATGCCAGAATGTAAAGACCCTGATGGGGGTGGGTTGTGCTCCACGCTCTCAAGCAAAATAGGGGTAAGAGTGAATGCAGCTATGTTGCCTGGTGGTAAAAATAGCTCACTAGTTCTGCACCTATATAAACTTACCCTGTCTGAATAGGAGTGGACTGAGGAGGGGTTACTTGTATTGCTGCCTGCAATCTAGATCAGCATAGTGGCAATTCTAATGTCCCCTGCAAAGGTGAAAAAGTTTGGGTATTAATGAAGAGAAGGAGGAACAGTAGCTTAAGGAAATGAATACATGGGTTATTAATTGAGGAAAATTCAATATTATGTTAACAACTCAAAATAGTCTCAGAGCAAGAAATGATATTGTCTCAACTCAATTATTACAGATGTCTGAAAGCTGAAAGAGTGAAGCTGCATACCTGCCAAGACAGCTCCTGCTTTTGGAATCTGACAAGAGTGAAAGGACACCTGCAAAACTGAGTGCTCTCACCCTGGGAGACATTCATACAATATGATGGACAGAACTATTAATGACTATGCATATTCTTTTGATATAATGGATCCTAGGTCAAAAACTAGGGTGTACCCTATGGAGTTATGATATATATAAGTAGTGTTTTTGTTGATGATTCCTGGCTCATAACTCTCATATCCCTTACTACAGTCTTTTCTTATAATGTTGGGTGTGTTAGGCCTCGGGTGTAGACCTCAGGTAACAACTACCTTCACCTGCCCCAAGTCAGGACTCTAGTTTTCCATGCATTTCTGATTGTGAATCTTAAGACTCTCCCCTGAGAAGTCCCTGTATCCTACCATGGGGGAAAGAATAGTTCTACAAAAACACAAGAGGACTGGGTTTGGAGAGTTTCCAGATAGCTGAACATGTGAAGATTTCTGGAAGGTGGCTCACCTGGAGAAGGCATGGAAGTTCTGTGCCCATTCCCAGATAACTCACCCTATGCTTCACACTGCTATAGAGATACTACATGAGACATTAATTTATAAATAAAAGTGGTTTAATTGACTCACAATTCCACATGGCTTGGGAGACCTCAGGAAACTTACAATCATGGTGAAAGGTGAAGGAGAAGCAAGTACCTTCTTCACAAGGTGGTAAGAGAGAGAGCGAGCATGCAGGGGAAATGTCAGACACTTATCAAACAACCAGATCTCATAAGAACTCCCTCACTATCGTGAGAACAGCATGGGGGAAGCTGTCTCCATGATGCAATCACCTCACACCAGTGATAGTCACAGGAGACAGACAAATTCCTAGGCAGACAGAGATGAGGCCCCAGTGAAACCCAACTTTCAAGCCAAGGACAGTTTAAAGCCTGCAAACCAAGCTGCCGGTTCTGGCTAGAGTCCATGAACAGAGTGAGAACTTCCATTCCCATCCTACCCACTCTCTCTCAATTGGTTCCTTCTGGATGATACCTTTTAACCAATCAAATGGTACCTTTCCAAGACCACCCACAGACCAATCAGCACACAATCCCCCATTCTAAGCCCATAAAAACCCCAAACTCAGCCTAATAGATGCCAACCCACTTTTGGGTCCCCTCTCTCTGCTGAGAGCTTTCTGTCCCTCAATAAGATTCTACTCTGACTTACTCTCTAGTGTTTGTGTACCTTATTTCTCTTGGTTAAGGGACAAGAACCAGAACTTGCCAAACCAAGGGAGCAAAAACCTGTAATGCACCTACTCTCCAGTCTGTGAGCAGCGAGAGTAAAAGAGTGGCAAGTCTCCCTCCTGCTCAGTGAACAAGAAGAATGAAGAAGCAAAGCCACTGGATTCCACTCCCTCCCACTTGCTGAACTACAGGCTGCAATACTAAGTCCCTCCCTCAACATGTGAGGATTACAATTTGAGACAAAATTTGGGTGGGGACACAGAGCCAAACCATATCAGCATGTCTTCATATATGTACTTTGCAATATTCTGTATAATAAACCAGTAAATATAACTGTTTCCCTGAGTTCTGTGTGTCACTCCATCTAATTAAACAAACACAAAGAGGGATTCATAGAAACCCCTACTTGAAGCCAGTGGATCAGAAGTTTTGGGGGCCCAGACTTGTGACTGGTGGAGGCGAGACAGTCCTGGGGACTGAGTCCTCAATCCATGGGATCTGATGCTATCTCCTGATAGCTGGTGTCAAAATTGAACTGAATAAGAAGACACCAGCTGTTGTCCACTGCTTGGTGTGTGGTAAAAATTCTTCCACACATTTGGTGACAGAAGTCTTCTATGTTGATTGTTGTGGTGTGAGAATAGAGGAAAAACACAGTTTGAGAGTTTTCTTTGACAAAAATAGCAAATAGAAATTAATAAAATAAAAAAGAAAATTAGTTTGGTAATGCATTGTGGTATGTTGTAAAAATACCTACAACTTATTTTCTCTCTATCCATGCATTTTGTTAGGACTCTTTCTTGGACCTTGTGAACTGCCTTGGACAATATTACATTGATCTGGGTCTCCTAAGCAGAGGTTTGTAAAGTACTTGCACATAGGAACTTGCTTTCTTGTTGTTCTTGGGAGCCCTGGGCTACTGTACTGTGATGCTTACCCTGATGAGTTTGCTAGAGGGGGCATAACACGTGACCAATTGATCCCCACCACTTCAGTGACACAAAGCCTACTAATAGATACACAAATGAGGCCCCAGTTGAACCAACCAGGTTGAGCCAGTCCAGGTCAGAAGAGCCACTAACCGACTCTCAAAATGCTTCTTCTTTTACAATGCTTAGTTCTGGGGTGATCTGTTACATAGCAATCAGTAATGGATTCACTAACGCTTATAAAAAGTAAGGCAAGACAGTGCAATGGTTTATGAAGACAAATATAATCTCCTCCCTCCCACCCGCCACTATTCTTTGCCACCACCATCCTCACTTTTGCCACTGCTGGAATCAACATTTATATATCTATCTATATATCTCTATCTATCTATCTATCTATCTATCTATCTATCTATCTATCTATCTATCTGTCTGTCTGTCTATCTATCTATCTATCTATCTATCTATCTATCTATCTACCTATCTATCTTTATATTCCCTTCTCCTTTAAATACATGCATTTAAAAATTTATTTGGAACTTTATTTCACCCACAGAGTGCTACTCTACTTGTTAGTCTGCAACTTCATTTTATTTCTTTTCAATCTGGTACCATATCACAAAAGGTATAAGCTAGTCAATACTGATTTATACTATTTGCGTTTCTTCTGTAATTACCTCATCTCTATATATACATACATAGATATTAAGTAGGATTTTATAAGACCTTTTATACTGTCTTTCTACTTGGTGTATTTTTATTTGTCCCACCTCCACCTTGCTCTCTCTCTCAAGATATTATGTATAACCATAATGCAGATGAACTGGCATGCTTTATTCGTGTTTAAGTACCATGTACCAATACACATACTCTGTGTCCCTGTGTACATATACAAATAGATGGGAATTTTTTACCAGTTTTCCTTTCTAAATTAAGCCTTACTCTATACTTTATTTTTGTTATCTTACTATTTTCTACTTTTTAGTTTTCTAACCAATAATACCTTATAAGAGTCTGTTTGTCAGGTAGTATGGTTCTAATCCATGATTTTTAATATCTGTAAAACACTCCCTTGATATAAATGTGCTATAATTTATTTCATTATTTTCCCTCTTTGTTAATTTGTTACTACTTTCTACCTCTACAAATCAGCATCTGTATCCATAGATCTCTATATCATGAGTCTTTATTTTTGTGGGCTAGACCTCAAGTAAGAAATGCTGTGTCAAAGGTTAAGTATAGTTAAAATTTTAATAGCTATTGCTATTTTGTTTCACAAAAGATTGTAACAAATATTATCTTCACTTCCATTGGTGAAATACATAGACATCTAATTAACATGATGTGATATATTATTATTTCATTACTTTGTATTATTTCAACTCTCAGGAAATTCCTGCATCTTTTCGTGCATCTAGTAACCATTTGCATTGGTCTAATGGGAAACAATGATATAAATGCCCTTTTTTTCTACTGGATACCTTCACCTTTTTTTCAGTTTGAAAGAATCTTTCTGTTGAATAAATATTAGTCGTCTGTCATTTGTGTTGCATTTTTTTCCAATTTAATTATTTGTCTTTGACTTCATTTATGGTAACTGATCACTGAACTCATTACAATAAAGATTTTCACTAACCCCAGAAAAGGTACATATATATATGTGTGTATATATGTGTGTGTGTGTGTGTGTGTGTGTGTGTATATATATATATATTTACATATATATATGTTCTGGATTCTCCAATAAGATGCATGTCTTTTAAATTTGACATTTTAATTACATAAAATTAATTTGATTAATGTGAAAAGATTCAACTTTTTTTCTTCTATGTGAACAAACACTTGTGTTAGCACCATTTTATTATAGAAACTTTCATTGTACCAATGAATTAAAATGTTGCATTTATTCTATATTTAGTTCTCATAAAACAGGCATGTTCTGGTCTAATGAACTATTTATTCATGACTATGACACCACCATATTGACTTATTAACACTCACTGTATGATATTTTCTTTAATGGACAAGGCATATCATTCTAAACTACCCTTTGTACAGAGATTTCTTTGTTCTTCTAGGCCATGTTTAAATATACTTAATTTATGTTGTGAAATATATTTTATATAAAATGTATTAAATAAATCTACAGTATAACATAAGTAATAAATTACCACTTAAATAAATAGGACCATTGATTTTAAAGTTTTCTGTGTCCCCCTGGCTGGTTGAAATTTCTGTCCTATTCCCAGCACAAGAAGCTACTATGATTAACTTTATTAAAAGAGGCCAAATTGTTTTCCAAAACAGAAGGACCAATTTACACACTCCCAGGCGGTGAATGAGAATCTTTTTCTGCTTTACATCCTTACCAGTATTTGGTATTGCTAGACTGCTTAGATTTTATTACTGTTGTAGGTATGAAAAAGCAATTCATTGTACTCATACAGTGTTTTGGCCAACTTTTACTTCAGATGCAGTAGATACATGTGCAGGTTTCTTACCTAGGTAAATTGCATGATCCTGTGGTTTGGGATATAAATGATCTTGTGATCTAGGTATTGAGCATAATACCCAATAGTTAGCTTTTCAGCCCTTGTTCCTTCCCTCTCTTCACTGTCTAGTAGTCCCAGTTCCTAACGTTGCCATCTTTATTTCCTTGGGCACCCAATATTTATCTCCCAATTATAAGTGAGAACATGCAGTATTTGGTTTCCTATTCCTACATTAATTTGCTTAACATAATGACCTCCAGCCGCATCTATTTTCCTTCAAAGGACATGATTTCCTTCCTTTTTTATAGGTGTATAGTATTCCATGATGTATATGTACCACATTTTTAAAATCCAATCATCATTGATGGGCACCTAGGGTGATTCATGTCTTTACTACTGTGAATACTGCTGTGATGAACATGCAAGTGCATTCATCTTTTTGGTAGAAAGATTTGTTTTCTTCTATATATACATCAAGTAATGGGATTACTGCATCAAATGGTAGTTCATTTAGATGTTCTTTGAGAAATCTCCACATTGCTTTCCACAGTCGCTGAACTAATTTACATTCCAACCAACAGTGTATAAGAATTCCCTTTCCTCAACAACCTCAGGAGCATCTGTTGTTTATTGACGTTTTAGTAATAGCCGTTCTGATTTAAAATGATATCTCACTGTGGTTTTAATTTACATTTCTCTGATGATTAGTGATGTGAAGCATTTTTTCACGTTTGTTGACTGTGTGCATCTTTTGAGAACCATCGGTTCATGTCTTTTTCTATTATTAAGTGAGGTTTTTCTATTTCTTGTTCAATTGTTTAAAATCATTATAGATTCTGGATATTATACCTTTTTGGATGCATGCTTTGTGAACATTTTCTCCCCTTCTGTACATTGTGTATTTACTCTGTCAATAGTTTCTTTCGCTGTGCAGATCTTAAATTAGGTCTCATTTGTCAATTTTTGTTTGTATTGCAATTGCTTTTGAAGACTTAGTCATAAATTCTTTCTGAAGGCCTATGTCTAAATTGGACTTTTCTAGGTTTTCTTGTAGGAATCTTATAGTTTTAGGTCTTACATTTAAATATTTAATCCATCTTGAGTTAATCTTTCATATATGGTGAAAGGTAGGGGTCCATTTTCATTCTCTTGCATGTGGCTAGCCAGCTACTCCAGCATGATTTATTAAATAGGAAGTCCTTTCTCCATTGTTTGTTATTGCTGACTTTGTCAAAGATCAGGGGATTATATGTGCGTGGCTTTATTTATGAGTTCTATATTCTGTTCCACTCATCTATTTTTATGCCAGTACCATGTTGTCTTGGCTATTGTAGCCTCGTAGTATAATTTGAAGTATAGTAATGGGTACTCTCATCTTTGTTCTTTCTGCTTAGGATTGCTTTGGCTATTCAGGCTGTTTTTTTGGTTCCATATGAATTTTAGAATTTTTTTTCTAGTTATATGAAAAATAATGTTGGTAGTTTGATAGGAATAGCTTTGAAGCTGTAGATTGTCTTGGGTACTACGGACATTTTGACAATATTGGTTCTTCCAATTCATTGATATGGAACGTTTCTTTTCATTTGTTTGTGTTATCTATGATTTATTTAAGCAATATTTTGTAAATCTCCTTGTAGAGATTTTTCACTTTTTTGGTTAGATGTATTCCTAGGTATTTTTATGTATGTGTGTGTATGTATGGCTATTGTAAATGAAATTGCATTCTTAACTAGGTTCTCAGCTTAATCATTATTGGTGTATAGGCATGCTACTAATTTTTGTACATTGATTTTGTATCTTGAAACTTTACCAAAGTTCTTTATCATTTCTAGGAGCATTTTGGTGGAGTCTTCAGGGTTTTCTTGGTATAGAATCAGATTGCCCATGAAGAGTGATCATTTGACTTTTTATATTCCTATTTTGATGCCCTTTATTTCTCTCTTTTGCCTGGTTTCTCTGGCTATCACTTTTACTACTATCTTGAATGGGAGTGGTGAGAGTGGGCATCCTTGTCTTATTCTGATTTTCAAAGGAGTGGCTCCAGCCTTTGCCCATTTAGTATGATGTTGGCTGTTGTCACAGGTGGCTATTATGATTTTGAGGTACGTTCCTTCAATTCCTAGATTCTTGAGAGTTTTTATCATGAAGGAATGTTTGATTTTATAAAACTATTTTTCTGTGTCTAGTAAAATGGTCATATGGTTTTTGTTTTTAATTCTGTTTATGTGGTGAATCATATTTATTGATTTGCTTATGTTGAAACAATCTTGCACCACAGGGATAAAGCCAATTTCATCACGGTGGATTAACTTATTGATATGTTATTATATTTGGTTAGCTAGTAGTTTGTGTTTCTACAGAATTGGTTGTAATGTCACCTTTGTTGTTCCTGATTGTGCTTATTTGGATCTTCTCTCCTTTTTCTTTGTTAATTTATTAATAGCTAGTGGTCTGTTAATATTGTTTGTCACTTCAAATAATCAAGTTTTGATTTTGTTGATTTTTTTTTGTATGGACTTTTGGGTCTCAATTTCATATTCCACTCTAATTTGAATTATTTCTTTTCTTTTGCTAGCTTTGGGGTTAGTTTGTTGTTGTTTCTCTGGTTCCTCTGGATTTGATTAGAAAAATTTAAGATTTTTCTAGCTTTTAGAGGTAGGTGTTTAACACTACAGACTTTCCTCTTAACACTGTTTTTGTTGCATCCCAGAGATTTTGGTATGTTTTGTCTATTTTCATTTATTTCAATTTTTTTTAAATTTCTGCTATCAGTGGGGTGTTGAAATTTCTCATTATTATTGTGTAGCTGTCTAATCTATTCATAAGTCTTATGAATCTGGTTGCTCCAAAGTTGGATGTGTATATGTTTATAATAGTTAAGTCTTCTTGCTGGACTGAGTTCTTTTTCATTACGCAGTGCTCTCCTTTGTACTTTTTTATTGTTATTGGTTTAACATCTGTTTTGTTTGATATAAGAAGAGGGATCCTGCTCCTTTTTTGTTTTCCATTTGCATGATAGATCTTTTTCCAACCCTTTACTTTAAGCCTATGGATGTCATTACTTGTGAGATGGGTCTCTTGAAGACAGCAGATGGAGAGGTCTTTTTTGTTTTTTTAATCCATCTTGCCACTCTGTGCATTCTAAGTGGGGTTTTTAAACATTCAAGGTAAATATTGATATGTGAAGTTTTGATCCTATCATAAAGTTGTTAGCTAGTTGCTTGTAGTTTATATTATGTGGTTGCTTTATAGACTCTGCGAGCTATGTTTTTTAAGTGTGTTTTTGTGGTAGCAGGTATTATTCTTCTGGTTGCATGTTTAGAACTCTCTTAATGATCTCTTGTAAGGCTGGCCTAGTGGTAACAAATTCCTTTGTGCTTGCCTGCCTGGAGATTTTATTTCTCCTTTACTTATGGAGCTTAGTTTGATGGGATCTGAAATTCTTGGTTGGAATTTATTTTCTTCAAGAATACTTAAAATAGTCTGGCATGGTGGCTCACACCTGTAATCCCAGCACTTTGGGAGGCCGAGGTGGGTGGATTACCTGAGGTCAGGAGTTCAAGACCAGCTTGGCCAACGTGGTGAAACCCTGTCCCTACAAAAGTCAGCCCGGTGTGGTGGCACGCACCTGTAATCCCAGCTACTCAGGAAGCTGAGGGAGGAGAATCTCTTGAACTGGGAGGCAAACATTGCAGTGAGTGGAGATCATGCCACTGCACTCCAGCCTCAGTGACAGAGCAAGATGCCATCTCAAAAAATAAAATAATACTTAGAATAGGCAACCAATCTCTCTGGTTTGTAAAATGCCTACTGAGAAGTCCACTGGTAGCCTAATGGAATTTCCTTTGTTTGTAATCTGACATTTTTTTCCAGCTCCTTTTAAAATTTTTGCTTTAGCAAAATTTTGATCTTGTATGGTCTGGTGACTGTATGTATTGGTGATGTTCATTTTATATAGTATTTTACAAGGGTGCTCTAGATCTCTTATATCTGTCTGTCTAGCTCTTTAGGAACATTAGGGACATTTTTTCAAATTATCTCCTCAAATATATTTTCCAAGTTGTTTACTGTTTCTCCTTCTCTCCCAGGAATGCCAGTAATTCTTAGGTTTGTTCACATTAATTCCATATTTCTTGAAGACTTTTTCATTTTTTAAAATTCTTTTTTCTTTATTTGCATCTGACTGGGTTAGACCAGTCTTCAAGCTCTGGAAGTCTTTGCTTTTCTTTCGTTGTTGCTTGGTCCAGTGTCCAGTTTATTGATAAAGCTTTTAATTTTGTTTTGAAATTCCTTAAGTGCAGGTGTTTATTTTATTTTATTTTTTTTTCCAATTGCAGAAGCTCCAATTGATTTATTTTTAAGATGTTTATCTCTTCCTTCATTTCCTGGATTGCTTTAAAATTTTCTTTATGTTAACTTTTTACACTGTTTTGGATCTTATTGTACTTCCTTGAAATCCATGCTTTGAATTCTTTATGTGTCATTTCTGAGTTTCCGTTTTGGTTAGGGAACATTGCTGGAGAGCAAGCGTGAAGCTCCTATTTCTGATGCAGTGACTATCTTGTCAAATGTTGTAGGCCAGTCACATTTCCTTTGTAGTAGAATTCAGAATCATGTATTTTGCTCATGTTACCCCCTTTTATATTTGATGTTTGTCTTTTTGTTATTGATTTTGAGAAATAATTTTATGTTTTGCATGGTAAAACTTTGTCATTTATGTGATTGCAAACATCTTTTGCCAGTTTGTGACTTGTCTTTTCCACATCTTTATAGAATCTTACAATGAATAAATTTTCTAATACTAATGAAGTCAAATTTACATTTTTATTTATGTTGTATTGCTTTGCTTTTTATTTAAGAAATTATTCCTTTATCTGAAGACATAAAGATAGTATCCAATTCAATGGAGGGGGCAAAAGGGAAAGTTTTATTTATTGTGCTATCATATTTTAGTCTTTAAATTATCTGAATATGATTTTAGTTTATGATGCAGGATGAGTATTCCTTTTCATTTTCTCCCCTATTTGGAGAACTGATTTTCTCAGCAGCACTGTTGAGCAAACAGAGTATAATTTTATTCCTAATTTGCTTTGCCACTAGTGTTACATAGCAGGCTTCCTATCTATATAGGTTTCTTTCTATTATGTTTCTCTGGTAGACTTTTTAAAACTATCTTTTCTCCAGTGAAGAAAATTCTCTTTTATTCATAGTTCCCTAAAAGTTTTTATTATAAATAATCACCAAGTTCATTGAATGTTTTTCATAATTTCATTGTATTTTTTTATTTCTGTTTGGTAAAATAATATGATTGAATAAATGTATAGATTTTCAAATTTTTTTTTTTTTAATTATACTTTAAGTTCTAGGGTACATGTGCATAACGTGCAGGTTTGTTACATATGTATACTTATGCCATGTTGGTGTGCTGCACCCATCAACTCGTCAGCACCCATCAATTCATCATTTATATCATGTA
>NW_016809527.1:162946-183213 GCF_001698545.2 Rhinopithecus bieti | reverse complement strand
TGGGATATATTCTCCTGGTGTGCCTGTATGCTTACAGCGCAGTATTGGGGTGGGAGTTACCCGATTTTCCAGGTGTTGTGTGTCTCAGTTCCCCTGGCTAGGAAAACGGATCCCCTTCCCCCTTGCGCTTCCAGGTGAGGCGATGCCTCGCCCTGCTTCAGCTCTCGCTGGTCAGGCTGCAGCAGCTGACCAGCACCGATTGTCCGGCACTCCCTAGTGAGATGACCCCAGTACCTCAGTTGAAAATGCAGAAATCACCGGTCTTCTGTGTTGCTCGCGCTGGGAGTTGGAGACTGGAGCTGTTCCTATTAGGCCATCTTGCTCCGCCCCCTCTCAGATTTTCTAATATTAATCATTCCTAGAACAACCTCACATTGGTCATAGTGTATTTTTTTAATTCATTATTAGTTTATTAACATTTCATGTTTTACATGTTCATGTTTTTTTTTTCTCATATATTCTTATTGCCTAGTGTTGGTTTTAAGGTTATATAATCTTTAAAATAAACAAACAAGTTGAGAAGTAACTTCCCCTTTATTTTATTCTTTGAAAGATATTGTAAGATTGGAATTATTTGTTTCTTAGATATTTTACGTAGCTTTCTTGTAAACTTATCTGGTCTGTTGTTTTGTTTGTGAGAATATGTTAAAATATTGTTTCAATATTTCACTATCATTAATGTTTATGAGGATCATTCAGATTTTGTACTTCTTATTGAGTCAGGACTAGTAAACTATCTTTTTGAGGATGGGATTCCTGTAAGTGCTTTCTCAATGTATCAGAAACTTTTTATTATACACATTGCCTTTTATTTCTATTAATTATTATTAAAATTATAGTTATGCCCCCTTCTTTTCTTAACCTTGCTCTCTATGCCTTCTCTCTCTTTTCTTCTCTTTCTCTCTCTCTCTTACACACACACACACACACACGCACAAACATACACTTGTCTCCATTATTAAATCCTCACTTTGTTCGTTTTTTTCTTCTATTCTTTTACTATTTTTTAAGTTAGTTAATTTCACCCATTTTCATTTTGAATATAAAGATTTTGAAATTATAACTGGCCATCAAGTATCACTTTATGGCAAGACAAAGGCTTTAATAGATAAGATTTTCCTAGTTGTTTAGATTTAAATATTTTCTAATGCCCATTATGATTTCTCCTTTGTGCATGAGTAATTTAGGATGTTTATTTTATTTAAATTTCTGAAGATACGGGATTTTTCTGAATATATGCTCGTTTGTGAGAGTGTGTACATGTGTACATATTTATGTTTACTTTTTGTATTTTTTATATTGACATCTAACTTAATTTTATTTTGGTTAATAAATTTAGCAAAGTAATATTCATTCTGTTAAATTTATTGAGGAATGTTTTTGACTTAGTAAATGGTGAATTATTGATAAGAGAAAAGAAGTGTTGTAGCAGTATTTCACTAATCAAGCTTGCTACTTATGTTGTTTAAGTCCTCTATATTCTCTATCAATTCCTGAGAAATGTATTAAAATTTCTCACCATGGTGTGGATTTGTCATTTTTTTTTTTTTTTGCAGTACCTTTTATTATATTACTTTACATAATTAGAAACTGTATGATTAGGTGCTTATATACATAACATTTTAATATTTTCTAGTAAATTGAATCTGTTTTCTCAATAGAGAAAAGACCTCTCTTTTTAACCTTACTACCAGAGTTGTCTGAAATTTTAACAGCAATGTTAAGCTATAAGGCTATAAATATTTTCTGTTATATTTTCCATTATGGCCTTCAATCTGTGGATACATTTGTTTTGTAGGTTTTGTCTTGTAAATAGTGTACAGGTGGAGTTTTTTAAAAAACATTTTGTATATTTTAAATTATTTAATGCAAAGTATAATCTATTTACACTCTGATTACTGAAGTGGTTAGAGTCATACCTATTTTATTGTTTTCTATTAATCCCAATTTTCTATACTTTTATTTCTTTTTTTCTTATTTCTTTTAGAATGAGGGCATTTTTCTACTTTACTAAGTTAAAAGCTATACAGTCTTCTGTTCTTTTAGAGGTTAAGAAATTATAACATTCGTATTTAAGTTAACAAAGTATAAAGTTAATCAATATATTAACCTCTCTGAGGGAAAAAAATGATCCCTGAAGCGTATTAATGAACTTTAATTCTGATCACAACCCTTCTGATTTATTATATTTTGATGGACAATATGTAGACATCAATATATATGTGGTTTTGAACCTCACAAAGATCTCTGTGGATAATTTTCCTTCTGGTTCATCCAGTGATAGTTGTTTCTCTTTGAGTTCTTGTCTTAATGCAGATGATGTATTTATCCTCACAGGACTAAACTCTAGGCTTTTTCTTTTCTTTAGTTCAATAGTTCCCTTAAAACTAAAGGTTTAAGTCTCCAGCAAATGGCAGATGGTTTTAGTAAAAAATTGTCTATAATGCTCTCATTTACCCTTCTAATTTTTACTTTTGCATAGTCTCAGGCCTCTGAATCTTTTTCTGATCTTTTGTAGGTGCATTTAAAAAAATCAGTGTAGTTTTGTGTACCGACTGAGGCATCTGTGGCCACTTAGTCTGTGACACTGCCAAAGATGTATGTCCTTGGCCTTTTATATTCCATGTGAAATATATTATCATTGTACCCAATTCTAAAATAAAATAGAATATAATTAAACAAAATAAAATAAATTAACTGTTTGGATTATAATTGATGATCAATTAATATATTACTACCTTTCGTGTAATGTGACAAATTTATAACATTGTTTTCCTAGCTTTTTTGTTTCATGTCTGGAATTGAGAGGCATTGACAACTGATTGAATATTAAGCTACTAAGATGTATAGATTAATAACCACTTTAATGAATTTACCTACATTGAATCCCTGAACTCTAAAGCTTTTTCTTGCTTGGAAATACAGAAGCCTTCACAAATAAACATAAAAAGAAGCTAAATTAGAATTTCAATCATTGCAGAGATAATTAAACATTGGAATCCTTGGTCTTTCTCCTCATGTTTATTAAATGCTTTTCCTCAGTCTACACTGTTAGAAGTCAGCAGTGGTTACCCATAGAGGGTAATGACCAAGGGAGAAGGCCCAGAGGGGGTTCTGAGGTACTGGAATGGCTGTTTGCAAAATTGTGACCTGTGTGCTTTTCTTCTTATACAGTATATTATACTACAATAAAAAGTTTACTTAAAAGGTCCTAGGGCTTTTGTTATCAAAGGCCCAGAATATGCAGGATGGACAGGTATGGAATCACATTGGAACAGACACACCCAATCCGTGCTGTTACCAGCAATCTACACTGAATGTTGTATGAATGAATGAATGAATGAACCAGTGCGTAAACTCATAAATAAGGAACACAAAAGACGGATGATTGCAAGAAAGAGGTAGTGAATGAATGAGTACATCTGGTCGTGAGTGAATGAATGAGCCTATGAAATAAGGGATGACAAACTGCATTGCTTGGTGAGTACTGAGTGCCAATGACAAGCAGAAGGAAGAATGATGAATGAAGGACAAATGGTGGAAGGAGAAGTGGAGAGGAAACAGAGCGAAGGAAAGAAGAATTAACACGAATACATGTGTCAATGCATCAGAAATAATAATAAGAAATACAACAAAGATTATTGAAGAAGGTAATCATAAGAAGCCCGTTAATGAACAAGCGAATGATGTTTGGACGCAGATGAAAAGATGAGGGGTGCACCGATAGCAGGAGGGGAAGCAAGTCGAGGGCAGCAACAGCCCCCATAGTCCAAGAAGTGTCCTCTACCAACCAGACATGCAGGCCGAGCCCTGGCAACTCGCGCAGAAGTTCCCAATGGAGCCTCGTGTCAAGCTTAACGGACATTATTTAACAAATACCACGGAGCTGCAGAGGCTGTCTACTCAACAGAATTTAACTCCAGTTCTTGCAGAAGCAGCTAAGAAAGTGCTGCCATTGTTTTCTCAATTAGGTCAAAGAATATTACTAGGGGTTATTCAGTGCAACTCCCTGGCATGATTTTAATAATCGCTATTAAATAACAAAATAGAATAAATAAATAAATAATAAATAAAAAAATATAAATAAATAAATAAATATAAATGCTCTTCCTCAATCACACACTGAACTGATGGGCTCCATCACTATCAGCTTGTGGGACTGCCTGGACAGCCTTGGAGCCTTTGCTCCTGGTGTGAACAATTTCACCGGGGAAATATCCCTTGGAGCTTTCTTGCTTTGGTCTCCTTGAGTTAGAAACCATGCCAAGCTGTCCTCCCCAAGTAGTGTCTCTCTATAGTGGCATAAGATTAAAAGGTGTCATTTTAGCTGTATTTGAATTTTAGTCCCAGTTCTACCCTTTTAAGCCATGTAACCACAAATGATTCTTCCCTCCATGCGAATGTTTTCTTTTCTTTAAGATGAGGAACTTAAATCTTAGTCATTCCCCATCTGGCCTTCTAGGAGTCTGCAAGGTTAGAAAGATTGTGGCTGCTGTCTTGATTGACACCTAATTTTGTGTTAATCTAGGAGGAAGAGAGTTAGGACAGCCATGAGTCAGCAAAGGGAAGTCATTCAATTCATAATATATATTATGATGATTTTCCTGAATTCTCTCCTTAGTGAATGAAAAACATAGAACAGTAAGGAAAGAAATTCCAGCCTCCTATACATTTGTTGAGGACTTTTAAGCCCCAGATTGTAAGAACTCATCTTGTCACAACATATGTCTCGTGAGCCTGGGAAAGAAAATAAAATATATAACATAGCTCTCATATTCTAGCAGATAAAATATCTAATGACATTCTTGACCAAACCCTTTGAGATAGACATTCTTTCTACTGTTTTGCAGATGAGAAAAAACAAGGCTCAGAAAAGCTAATCACTCTCAACTTAATGAAATGGCTAGCACATAGCACTGTCATGGTGGGAGTAATAGTCTTTTTGTGTCTATCACTTTTCACTGCATATGGACTTGAGTTCTGGCCCTGCCTCTAACATTGAATGGTATTGAGAGTCAGGGAGGACTGTACATCCTTCCTGTCCTCAGTTCTCTCCAAAATCAAAGATATATGAGGGTGTTATTTTTCCCAATGTTAATTTTGTTGTTGTTGTTGTTGATAAGGAATTTCACTCTTGTCACCCAGGCTGCAGTGCAATGGCACGATCTCGGCTCACTGCAATCTCCACCACTTGGGTTCAAGGGATTCTCCTCCCTCAGCCTCCTGAGTAGCTGGGATTACAGTCATTAAACTAAATAATAGATGGACCAACCCTTTGAAAGGTTTAAATGGATAATAATAAAGCTCATACCTTGGGTGATGTATCTTGGAATCATAGTACTCTCACGGCGTGAAATTTAAGGACAGCATTCTGAAGCTAGACCATCTCAGTTAGAATCCTGGATCACCCACCTGTTTCCTCACCTGCAAAATGAGAATAATAAGAGCAAGTACATGATAAGGTTGTAGTCAGGATTAAAAGAGTAAATACATGTAAACACTTGGAACTAAGCCTAGCATGCAGTAAATGTTCAGTAACACAGCTGTTATGAGTACCACTCTGTGTCTGGCTGTGGAGAGTATTTTAATAGAACTCTGTGCCTGTCTCCTCATATACAAAACTATTTACACATGGTCATGAGCACTTGACTCTTCCAAGAACTTCGTATATTCCCTGGCAGAGATAAGTGGTCCATAACCCTTCCTTTTGTCATCCCGTCTTCCTTTGTGAATACGCTTATTTATTGCAGCTTTCAACACATAGTAATCAAGTACCTACCTACCTACTGTGTGCAGAAATTTCAGCTGGTAACTAGGGAAAGTGAGAAGAAGGGAATGAAATGGGAGGAGTGAAGAAGAAGACAATTTCCCCAAAGAGGAGATGGCCTTCTTTCCACTGAAGAAGATACCTTATAATGAGGGCAGGAGAGTGTGCAGCAAGTGAGATTTGTTCTTGGCAGAAGCAAAGTCCCCAGGGGATTCCCCTACGAAGCTTCTCTTTTCCTTTTATTGGAGTTTTGTGCTGGAGCTATAAACCCTCCAAATAAGTTGAGATCATTAGGGAAGCTTGATTGATCAATGGTGAAAAAATATAACAATTAAAACCAGAAGCCTTGGAGTGGAAAGCTTGGGGAGGTGAGCAGGGGAGGGGAAGGGAACAGGAATGGATCTTACTGCTGTATAACAAATACTAATAATGGCAGAGAATTGAGTACTAATTAAAAGTTTCTAAAAAGAGGGATTGAAATAGATAGAGAAAGGAATTCATCCATAATATTTTGCCTGCCTGGAATCAGGAAGAACTGTGGCTTAGGGAGGGGAGTGAAGGACAAGCAGTCTGGCATCTGGGTACAAGGACTGGTCTTGGGTAACACAAGTGACCTTGGCAAGCATTTTCATCTCTCTAAGCCTTAGTCTTCTCATCTGTGAAATGGTGCCTAACTTTCTCTCCCATTTGGTTTAGTAAGTAATAAATGTGAACTCGATCACACTGCATAACACAAACAAGTTGTTGTCTTTCCTCCAAAGGGAGGCATTGCTTAAGAGGTGTTATAAATGACCTTGAAGTCCTTTGCAACTTCATAATTTCATGTTCCCACTAAAAAAATGTTTTCTGAACTGTTTTGAATAGGTAATAGAACTGAGAATTTAAATGATATTCTTGAAGGACTTTTGCCTTCAAATATCCCTACAGATGATATGTAATAATCTTTGATTTTTTTCCTGTTAGATATTCATTTTTTTATGTATTTCTTCATACCTTAATCTTTCTCTAATGAAAGTGCCAGTGAATGATAAAGTCATCACCTGCTACTAACCATGAACACCACATTAACTGGTAAGTGCTTTCCTTAGGAGATAGTTGTATGTAAGAAAATAAAATAATTGGCTGGGCACAGTGGCTTATGCCTGTAATCCCAGCACTTTGGGAGGCCGAGGTGGGCATATCACGAGGTCAGGAGTTTGAGACCAGCCTGGCCAACAAGCTGAAACCCCGTCTCTACTAAAAATACAAAAATTAGCTGTGCGCGGTGGCAGGTGCCTGTAGTCCCAGCTACTCAGGAGGCTGAGGCAGGAGAATTGCTTAACCCTGGGAGGCGGAGGTTACAGTGAGCTGAGATCACACTGCTGCACTCCAGCCTGGGTGACAGAACAAGACTCCATCTCAAAAAAAAAAAAAAAAAAAGAAAAGAAAAGAAATAACTGACAGACTGGAAATTCACAATAGCTGGTATAATACAGGCCTGGGTGGGGAGAGAATTGACAATGGAATCTGCCTGAAAAATGTGACAGGTTGCAAAGCATCATAAGCAGAAGAAAATAAAAGACTATTGAATAACTACTGTATGTTCACTTTAGATGTGTTGCTCACTTAATGTGCATAAAATAAAAGAGAAAATATCTTACAGACAGAAAAAATCAAATGCAGAGAAGATACATAACTCATACCAAATCAGAATGAGAAATAAAAGGCAGAGGCAGGAATTGACTTCAGAGACATGTTCCTTGCATTCTGCCTTGCTGACTTCTTTCCTTCTTTCCCTGTTCCCTGGCCCCAAGAGAACCAGAACAGATTATTAATGACCGCCCTAAAAACGAATCTAGAAACAGACTATTGATGGAACACGTGATTTTTCCAATCTGTGTTTTCAAAGTTGCTTCATTTCTTTACAAATTCACATTCAACATCTTTTATCTCCTGTCTCACTTTAAACTCCCTAATAACACTAGTTAACAGGTGCCTCTCTCTCTCTGTCGCAAGGTTTTCTGAGGCAGCAGGAGGGATTCATTCTGTGATTCAATAATCTCCTTACTATTCAGCCATAAAAAAGGAGATCATGTCTTTTGTGGGAATATGGATGGAACTGGAGGTCTTTATCCTTAGCCAACTAATGCAGGAACAGGAAACCAAATACTGCATGTTCTCACTTGTAAGTGGGAGCTAAATGGTGAGAACTCATGGACACAAAGAAGGGAACAACAGGCACTGGAATCTACTTGAGAGTGGAGGATGGAAGAGGAGCAGAAGCAGAAAAACAACCAATGGATACTAAGCTTAATACCTGGGTGATGAAATAATCTATACAACAAACCCCCATGACATGAGTTTACCTATGTAACAAACTTTCACATGTGTCTCCGAGTTTAAAATAAAGGTAAAAAATCATTATTAATATTCATTTTCACAAACTTAAAAAAAAAAAAAAAAAAAGAATTACTTTACCACTCTTTAGAAAGGAAGATCCTGGCTGCACACGGTGGCTCATGCCTTTAATCCCAGCATTCTGGGAGGCCGAAGCAAGCAGGTCACTTTAGGACAGATCAAGATCAGCCTGCCCAACATATTGAAAGCTCATCTCTACTAAAAATATAAAAATTAGCCAGGTATGGTGGGGCACACCTGTAGTCCCCGCTGCTCAGGTGGCTGAGGCAGGAGATTCGCTTGAACTCAAGAGGCAGAGTTCACAGTGAGATTGTGCCACTGCACTGTAGCCTGGGTGACAGTGTGAGACTCCATCAAAATAAAATTAAATTAAAATTAAAAAGAAGATGCCGAGGCCCCTTACCTCAGAGATTCTGATTCAGTGGTTAGTAGATGGTCCTATATCTGGACTTAAAACAACAACAACAACAACAACAACAACAACAACAACAACAACAAAACACCTCTCCACTCCATTATAGGCAATTCTGACACCATTAATTCAGAGACCATTCTTGGAACACAGAAGAGCCTGAGGCAGGTGTTAGATGAAACTTGAGTTTAATTCCTGGGTCCTGCCATTCACTATTTCTGTGAACATAATACATCCCTTCAAACTGCCTCTGAGACCCAGTGGCATCATTTGTAAAACAATTGGGAAAAATATCTGCCTCATAGTATAGCCTTGAAAACAAAACTTTCGTCATCAAGAGAAAGTGATTTATAGTCATGGGAGCAGAAAAACAGAGAGGTGCAGAAGTGGAAGAATGCTGGAGACCGGCTGCTGGGGTTCAGATCCTGGTTGAAATGTTTCCTAACTTTCAATTTGAAGGGAATTCTTTAACCTCTCCCTGCTTTAGTTTTCTCATCTGCAAAATGAGAATATCATGGTACAAATGTAAATACTATGGCACAAAATGAGAATATCACAGCAGTTTTTTCACTACATCATTATGAATGTTAAATACAATGAGTCCTGCAATCAGCTTGAAATCCCGACTGGCACTGACTTTTTATTACTGCAATTTAATAAATAATAGTTTTCTGAGCATAGAGAACTCTTCTAGTTCTCCATACATGGAGCCTAATGTTATGAGCAAACCAGTTGCGAGCAAGCACTGTTAATTTTATTTATTTATTTATTATTTATTTATTTACGATAGAGGTGCTCACTCTTGTTGCCCAGGTTTGGAGTGCAGTGGCGCAATCTTGCTGCATTGCAACCTAAACGCCTTCTGGGTTCATGCCATTCTCCTGCCTCCCAGCCCTCCTGAGTAGCTGGGACTACAGGCGCCCACCACCGTATGCCCAGCTAATTTTGTATTTTTTTTTTAGTAGAGAAGGGTTTCACCCATGTTAGCCAGGATGGTCCGATCTCCTTGATCTCATTATCCACCCGCCCTCGGCCCTCCCCAAAGCTGCCTGCGGATTAACAGGTGTGAGCCCCGGGCCCGCGGCTTGTTTACATTTTTTTTTTTTTTTTTTTTTTTTTTTTTTTTTTTAAAGGATCAGTGCTGGGAGTCTGGGGAAGGTGGCCCAGGGGGAGACTAATTTTAGATGATGTCAGTGTCCCTGAAATGAAACACACCTCTGGTACAGCATTCTCTAGACACGTGTCCTCTCTTCTGAAACTGAAGTATATTCCAAGTGGAATTTAATCCATATGCTTCTCATTTAGTCATTTACTCTTCAATCATCCAAATACTATTGGGTAAAACTATTTGATGTTTAAAAAGAAATACGAGAGAATCACAACATGATTTCTTAAAAAGCTCTTTTCTGCCAGACAAGAAACCACAAGTTGGTAAACAAACATGTCAACCAAAATGAAGTGACAGATATTGCCATTTTAATTTATTTCCACTACCCTAGAGTCTTAATGTGTATTTCAAACATTTTCACTCCATTTTCCTTTTTCCTTTCTTTAGTCTATGTTTTTCTTTTTTATTTCAACAACACCTTGAGGGAAGGTAGACCCTGCTCTGCAATTTTGCAGCAAAGGGAAACAATTCTCAAGTTTGTTTCTGTACGTTGATGTAGGAAGAATACCAGGCGTAGTTCTGGTGTTCATAGGCAGATAATTGCGTATTTCAAAGATTTAAATAACAGATCTTATCTTGCTGTTTTCATTAGGAACTTTTAGCAGAAATGTGGCACAAAAGGGAAGTCCTGTGATTGATGGATATATGCAATCACCTGCACATGTAAAATTCCCCTATATTGAGTTGATGGTGAGTCAGATTGACAATTACCTCTATAATACAAGGCAGAAAGAGGTGAGGATAGAAGAGAGGGACAAATATTATACAGAAATGCAGACAAGGAAGGGATTAGTTTTAATGGGGTTTTTAAATTAAATGTTTTAAGCAAAAGACAAATGTGAGAGGTTTTATACAGAATGGGCAGAATTTTTATGTACACAATCTGGGTGGGCCATGGATTGGTAGAATAACCAGACTAAAGATCCAGAGGCAACACATAGTGGAAAATATTTAGGAAATAATATTGTTCTGTTGATTCAGCACAAACTTTTTGAAGGAAATTTCTGTATGAAAATGAAGTTTTAAGTGATATAAAAGTCACCCAAGAAATAGAATGTGTGGCTTAAGTCCTGTCTCCAGTGGCTTCAGCCAAAAGGGTTCTCCAATTTCCAAATTTAGCTTGATCGCCTCCAGTGATGGGAAATTACCTGATTCAATAGTTTAGGACATGTTTGAAAATCTGTGATTATTACTTGGAAAAAAATTTCACTTCCAGTTGATACTTTTTCTAATCCACTGGGTTGCACAAAACAAACACAAATTGTCTTTTCTTACGACACTAAAGATATTTAAGGAAAATTAAATGTACTTATTCATTATCAACTCATTGATTTTATGTTCCAGGTTCTGACCTAATCACTGAAAGGGTGATGGTGATAAAACAGCTCAAACCCTGCTCTCATACCACATGTGGTGGGTACAGAAAAAAATGACAACACATAGTGATGGGTGGATGGTGAGGGAAGTCTCAGGCACTGAGGAGTTACATCACAGAGGCATGCAATCCTAAATTGGGGAAAGTGACATCATCATGGTCTCCAGAATTATACTGTCTCTTCTTTGGACTGTATCTCAATTTCTTCAATACTTTTCTTCGCCATCTTGTTCCCTCTTCTCTGATCGCACTCTCTAATCTGTCTTCTTCTCTTCCTAAAATTTGGAAATGGTGCTGTGAGTCCCAACTGAATAGGCAGCATTTTTCATCTTTCTCTTTTTACAAGCTAAGTTTCTACATATGAATTTTCAATTTGTAGCAAACATTCATGTTGAGTGGCCATCTTACATTATTCTAATATTTCATTCTTGCTATCAACTAAAACCCCAAAATGTTATTACTTAGGCACACACACACAACACACACACACACACACAAAGACACCTATGCGCATATGCATATTTGTAATTATATATATTCTTAGTTATTGATTGTAACTTCTATTTCCAGGGATTTCCTTTTATATTATTACGTTTTCCCACTTTAGACAAAGTTCATTTCTCCAGGCTGTTCAAATCACTTTGAATTCTGCTTCTGTCATCCAACATACTCTTACCGTCATGTCACCTACATATTTGATGATCATGAGCTCTCACTCTTCATTCAAGACATTGATAGAAATGTTGAACAGGGCAGGACAAAGGACAGAGCCTGAAGCTATATCCAGCCCCTGTCCTTAAGGTTGGCATTGATCCATTAATTGGCACTCCTGGGGACCATCTTTCAACTTGTTACAAAATCAGTCTGTCATACCTCCATCAAGCCCCATTCCTCACTGTTTTTTACAAAGATATCAGGGAAGACTTTGTGAAATGGCTCATGGAAAGCTAGATATGCTGTATTGACTTCCTTTCCCTAATCTACCATCCTAAACTATAACTCTCCTAGAGTGAAATGAGGTCAGACTGATTTGACTTACTCTTCAAGAGTTCAAAGTGAAAGTGGTACTCCTTTTGTATGATTAGAACTTCAGACTTGGGGAGCCGTAAAGGATTTTAAAGATTATCTTGTCCAGTCTCATCATTCTAATAGTGAGTCTCAATTTTGAGATAACTTTGCTGTTTGTCACACAGCTACTCAGAGCTTGAAATAGTAGTTATACTTATATTCCTCTTTTCACACTTAGGAAGAGTGGAATTGACATTAGAAAAGCATTTCTCAAAATGTATTCCATGGAATATTACTCCCAGGCTTAAAAAAAAAAAAAGTTACCATGTTCAAATGCATTGGAAAAACCCAATACATTGCCATGTTAGTGACTATATAATTATTTAATCAATATTTACTAATTGTCTCCTATGCATCAGACACATGCTAGGCATGGGGGAATGATGATAAACAGACAGAGTTTTTATTTCTTTTAGATTTTCTTTTACCAGGAGAGAAACACACATTAAATCTCTAAATACCCAAATGAAAATATCACTATAAATTTTGACTTGCTCTGAAGGAAATCTGTCAGGTTTTCTAAGAAATGAGAAGAGTGAGAAAAAAGGCCTACTTGAGAATATAAAATTTAAGTATGTAAGAAAACACAGGAAATATGTTGGCATATTCAACAACATGAAAGAATGTGAAAAAGTTGTCAGCCATGGTTTTGAGAAGAACACCTAACAGGTAAAGAGGGTTTTGTTGGAAATGTTAGCAAAATAATACATAAATATAAATATAAGATTGATGTACTTTCAGCAGAAGAGTGTGCTAAACTCATTAGCATTTTAAAAATATTATACTGGCTGCTCTGTAGAGACAGTGTGGTTGGAGGTAAGATAGCAAGCACGGGACCTGTTAGGAAATATTGGCAAAGATTTGGAGAGAGAAGATGGCCTCAAAAATAATAACCTATTGTAAAAAAATTAAAATTGTGCAAATCACTAACCTCTTGATTGTCTCCCAGCCTTTTCCCAGTTCCCTTGGCCACAAAACTGTTAAGTAATATCTCTTTTATTCCACTAAATTCTGAAGAATGCATACTAATCAATGCTGCTTTGGGATCTCTCAGGCTAAAATCCCATTCTAGGCTTTTCTCCAGTGATTACAGAGCCTGCCATTTGCTTGATTTCTGCTTTGGAGAGTTTTATTAGTTTGTTTTCTTTTTCTGGTAGGTGATTCATTTGTTTATGATGGTCACCCTAGTGCTGGGTGGCTTACTTTTGTTCAAATTGCCAGATGTCAGGCTTAAAGAAATACAAGCCCACGTAGTAACCCCAATATATAACCATGTTTACTTGTGTATCCTTTATTCCTCACCTCCCTCTGCTCACCCTCAATACAAAATGTCGCCTGTTTTCAGAATAGAATTCTAATTGCTCATTAATATTTAGGAAAACTAACTCCCACATAAAAATTACCTTTTAGACTAATTAGCAAGCAATGAATTAGATTCTGGTACATTTCCATAGGCTGATGAAATCCTATTTTTAAATATGGAATGAAGAATAAGAGGACTACAAGGAGCTACCAAAGACTCAATAATAAAATCATAATAAAATTCAGGAAGGATAGGATGATTCCCATTCATCAGCTCTTTCCATCATCACAGTATGACAGGGTTCCTCACACTTTAATGTACACACGGGTCATCTTAGGACTTGGTTGAATGGAGATGTTGATTCAGCAGGTCTGGATGGAGCCTGACAGTTTGCACTTCTAGCAAGTTCTTGAGTGATGCTTCCAGACCTTGTACCACATTTACGAGCCTCAGGGTCACTTATGGAGTGTGCTGAGCCTGTGCATAGATCAGGCTGGAAATGCCCAGAGTTGAAGTCTTGAGGAGCAACTGTCAATAAGTGAGGGATGGGAGCTAAAATTCTAGGCCCCTCATTCCTTAAAGGATAAATTCTGAGTTCTACAGATGGTCTCAGTAGTAAAATCCCCCAGTGGCACACACAAGAGACTGGCCTATTAATTTAATTTTGTTGACTTTCTTTGATTCCTCATCTCACATGACTCCTTCACAGAGATTCCGAGGATCATGTCTCCATAAACTACCTGCACTTATATCTTCATTTTAGTTTCTGCTTGTGGGAGAAATAGTTAAAGTATAACAATCAAACCAATAGAGGAATGGAAATGTGAGTACCCCAATTGACTTAGATGGGTGGTTCAAAAAGTGTGGACTGTGGAACAGCAATACAACATCGCCTAGCAACTAATTAGTAATGCAAATTCTAGGGTTCTTCCACAAGCCAATAGGATTAGAATCTCTGGGGCTAAAGCCCAGGAATCTGTGTTTTAACAAGAGAGTAGATGTTGCACAAAGGCTCAGAATTAGAAAATGGGAGGCCAGGCGCAGTGGCTTATGCCTGTATTGCCAGCACTTTGGGAGGTCAAGGTGGGCAGATCATGAGGTCAAGAAATCGAGACCAGCCTGGCCAACACAGTGAAACCCTGTCTCTACTAAAAATGCAAAAATTAGCCAGCCATGTTTGTACGTGCCTGTAGTCCCAGCTACTCGGGAGGCTGAGGCAGGAAAATCACTTGAACCCAGGAGGTGGAGGTTGCAGTGAACCAAGATCGCGCCACTGCACTCCAGCCTGGGCAACAAGAGTGAAATCCCATTTAAAAAAAAAAAAAAAAAAAAAAAAAGAAAAGAAAAGAAAAGAAAAGAAAATGGGAGAACCAAATTTTTGAACTCTGGCTTAGGACAACAGACACAGTGTTCCTTTCCTGTTTTCTTTCACGCTGTGATCTCTGAGGAACCTTGGGCAGAGTGGAGAAAAAAAATGCCACTGAGGACTAGGTTTCCCTTGCCAGAAGTCTTAGCATGTGTTCCTTCAGTATCAATAAATCCCACAAAAATGCAGACAGATAAAGCATTCTGACATTTATATCCAGCATGAAATACATGAGAATAATAAGAGGAGAGGATAATAGTGCATCATGAAGCTTTTATTAATGTTAGACTAACTCTGTAGGGGAGATGGTTCATTTTATTGCTTTAATGTCAGGCTATCTCTTTTCCTCCAACGGGCATAGCACTGGGGTTGCCTCTGATTTTCAATCAGTAGATGAGAAAGCAGGTATTTTGTACCTCAAGGGTGTTGAGAAGGGCTTTATGACCACGGGGATTTCTAGGAACATACAGGACACGGACCTCCCTAAGAGTTCATGATCTACTTGAAGAAACAACACAAACAGAGAATTCAGATTTAACATTTGTTAAGTGATCAAGATGTTCCAGAAACTATATTGTGTGGCTTTACACATATCATTTTATTTAAAAATACACACAAGCTAATAAGCTAACACAATAAGGCAGAGTATAATCAGTGACTAAATTTGTGTTCAATATGGATTTTGAGAAGTAAAAGAGCATCAGGAATTATAGCTCTATCACTAATTTGCTGTGTGATCTTCATTAACTCACTTCCATTTTTATAACTTTGCTTCTTCATCTGTAAAATGAAGGCATTGAGCACATCTCAAAATTGTATCCTGCAGAAAGCTCCTCTTTAGGATATTAATACATGTTCAACATTGAAAACAAAACAAAACAAAACAGTGTGGGGAGAGAAGACAAAAATGTTTTAGAAACACCACGTCCAACAAAATTAAGCAGGTTTCTTCCCTGAAGGACCTCTCAGAACTTTGAAGATGCTTCTTTATTTTGTGAATCTGCAAGAGCAAAGTCTTTTTTGTAGCATTTCATAAAATGGTTTTACTACAAAAGCTACTATTGTGTGGCACTGAGTAATATCCCTTAGAGTGCTCTCCCAGACCCAATGTGGAAAATGCTGGAAATCACGTCTGAAAACTCTTTCAGCTCTATGGTCCTTAGCCATGGCGATCAGGTCAGTTCACTTAGGCAATTTTTAAAGCACAGTTCAGGTCCAATTCAATGAACAATGAGAGCATTTGCAGGGGAGATAACAGCATAAAGAAAACCTCTGGGGTAATGTTTGCCTTCACCGGGACTATAGAAAAGCAATATACCTCACGTTCGTCTAGTAAATTTACAATGTGTTTTCAAATGCATTCACTAATTTAAACCCCCTGCAACCCACATGTAGCTTTTGTATTCCCCTTTTATTTTCAATGAGAAAACTGAAGCTTGTAATGGTGGCATCTGACTTTCTCAATGTCACCTTCCCTGTGCCCTCCTCCCTGATCCTTTCACTTCATAATAAGCACTCATTTGCTTATCAAGATTTCTGCGAGTGTGCTTCCCCTGCATGCAGCATCCTGCTATGTTATCTAGAGTCCAGCCCTGGCTGTCAAGGGCCTGGCCACAAGCAGGGAGGCCACTCAGATGGAAAACTGGGCTGCTCTTCAGCACATACCAGCTTGGGTTTGGCTCTGGTGATACTTCTGGCCAGCCAAGAGCCCTCAGCCTGGTATCTGCAGTTAAACACCCCAAACTGTGTGAGTTAATTAGGTGCATGTTTACAGAGAAATCAAAGCTCTGTCTGGTACAGAGGGTGCTCTGAAGGGAGAAGTCTAATGGGAAAAGCAGGAAGGTCAGAGCTAAGAAACCAGCTGTCTGGGCTCAGTCCCAGGCTCTGCACCCTCTTCCTGGGTGATGCTGAGCAAACCACACCTCTTATTTCAGTCTTTTTGTCTCTTTAGCTTTTAAAAAAGAGCTTTCTAAGGATCCTTTCAGCTCTCACATACATTTATTTTTTAATGTGAATTGACCAAGTCAAACTTAGCAATCAATGAGGTGACTAATGTCACATCAGATAGCCCTCATGGTCATTATTTGAATAGGGGCACTTGAAACCTTCCCAACCCCCTTTTCCTGCCACCAAAGATGAAAGTGTCATTTCTGACCTCAGCACTGACCTTTGCCTTGAACTTTGCAGTTTCTTTCTTATTTCCATTTCCAGCTGGATCTTTGCCCCCTGGCGAGACCAGACTTTTCTGAAAGAGTATAAACTTCTCTGAATGATATTTGAAAATAAAGTATAATTGATTTCACAGCTCCTTGAACTTCTATCAGAAATTGATTTTTCCCCTCTTTTGTTTTACCCACTAGAAAGTTATTTGAGTGGTGACAGATAGAAACTCCAATGCATAAATGCGCTTTGTCCTTTCTCCCTTCCTCTTCAAGATTGCTACTGAGAAAAGAGTGTGTGAAGGGGTATGTATTTGTCAAATGTCCTTTCACATGTATTTTTATCTGTATTTGCCTGTGTTTATATGGTTCTTGAATCTGCACGCATGGTACATGAGCTTTTGTTTCCCAATGTCTGTGTGTTTGTGTTTACCCACATATGTAAAAATGCACTTATTTATGGATGTGTGCTTCCTGTATATATCTATCCAACTGCAAGTTTGTATCTGTGTGTTTATAAGCAAGTACATCCACATGAGTGTTTTGCATATGTATATGCCAGTTTATGTGCCTGTGCTAAATCAGCCTATATATGAACAGGCAGTTTTCTTGCTAGGTGTTTGTGCAAGTACATGTTTATCCATACACGTAGGCATATGTGTGTGCCTGTTACTAAGTATTTAAGTAGTTAGACTGACATTCTAAAGCACACCTATCCTTGCCATTCCCTCTCCTCCCCAAAGAGAGAATAAATAAAACTCAACTTTTCTTGGCTGCACTGGACAGATCCTGCCGATTTGGACAGTTATGATGAACCACGGTATGCACTCCTCTGCCAGCCCAGTATTAACTGTCACTTCCTCGGGCAGAACAAAGTCACTCAACTGGACTGTGTCCTAATTATCTGGCAAGAGAAAGAGGCGTGGCAGCTGCCTCTGATAGACCTGGTAACCCCTCTCTCTGTAGCAGCCCAGGGACTCGTTTGGCTCCCTAGAAGCCACCCATCCCTAGGGCTATTTTGAGTGGCACACGGGCCGTGTTAACATGGTGCTGATTGAAATGTTGGTGTGGCAGAAACTGTCAGTGCCAGATAGGTGCAGCACACCTATTTTCCATCCCTTGCCTGCCTAGATATATGTGAGTGGCAGATCTGTACTTCCTGTCAGTCAACCCGTCTGCTCTGAGCTGGCAGCACTGCCAAAGTGGTCAGTTGTGAGAGTGATGGTTGGTAGGGGAAAAATTGGGCTCATGTTCAAATAGACCTTTGGCTTCCTTTAGCAGGAAGAAGGAGCTCCCACATGGGGACTTATGCCATTACCCAGGAAAATAAATGCAGGTACTACTGTCACTTGAAGGTAGGGTAAGATGTCCAGACTCCCTACAGATGCTGAGGATAAAGTGGGCTTTCATAGTCTGGGGAATGGGAGTGAGAATATATAATAAATAAAAGCATACTAGTTTGGTAGTATAGCGACTTAGGCTCAAGTACCCATTCTTCTAGTAGAGAGCTGCAAACTTATGCAAGTGATTTTAGAGGAATCTCAGGAAAAGGTTGGATTTAGTCTCAAAATAATGATAGGCTTGCCCCATTCTGGTACAGTGGAAAGAATCCTAGTTTCAGTTCCTGCAAGAAAATTTAGTCTAATGGTAGACTATGTTAGGATATTGCTTTGCCGACGACAAAAGTTACAGTCTGAGATCAACAAAACCCTATTTGAAAAGATTAAAGTTCACCCTTTTCCTGCTTTCTAGGTTTCTGTTTTACTATTCACTGATTCCCCCTACTTGGGTATTTTAAGTTATTACACATTCAAGATATCCAAAAGCAACCTCATCCATCTCTTCTACAAACTGCCTTGCAATCACATGCAAATTGTTACCTATTCCAAACCAAACAGTTACCTTTCACCTCTTTCACCCATTCCCAATCAATCAACGAATTCTATAACCTCACTTTATAAGTATCACTTTAGTCTATCTCCACTGTCAAAAACCCAGTCCAGCCTGACAAGCATCTTCTCTTGCCTGGATTTTGCAGTGACCTCCTAAATGGCCTCCCTGACTCTACTTCTGTCCCTTTCAAATCCATTCCCAGACTGAAGTCAGAGTGGCCATTTAAAACTGCAACTTTGTTCATGTTTTGCCTTCATGTTATTTTCATCATCCTAAGGATAATGTACAGATCAATTAGGATGGCCTGTGAGGATCTCTGTAATCAGACCTATGTCCACAGGCTTATGTTTTCACATTCTGCTCCTTCTGGTGTATTCTAACCATTATCAGTTTCTTTTGTGCACTAGAATAAGTCCTGCTTCCTCTCACTTCTCAACCTCTCTCATACTATCCCTCCAGTTGAAACAGTTTTCTATTCTGTCCATCTGACCAACTCCTATCCGTTCAGCTTAAATATAATTCCTCTGAGAGGACTTTTATGTAGCCCAATGCAGATGAAACTCTCTTGCCAAATTATCCCACAGCAAATTCCACTTCCCTTGCATAAAACACATCAGATTCTACTGGAATTAATTTCTTAATTGACAGTCATCCTTATTAGAATTCCAGCTGTTTTAGGGCAGAAAGCAGGTTTGAAATATTCACCTGTGGATCACTGTTGCCTGGTACAGTACTTAGCAAAACATGAAAAATGCCCATAAATCTTTGCAAAATAAACAAATAAATAACTGTCAACTAATAATGCTCTAAGTGTAATTACGTTAAATTGCTGTATGTGAGGGACTTTATAAATACAATGCAGAGCTTGAATGTTAGTTTTTGAGAGTAAGGACTTATTTCTTACACCAGTGTGCCCCCTTTCAACCCTAAGAAAAATGTTTGGTATTGGGGGGTAATTGATCAATAATTCTTAAATTGTCATAATTTAAAATAAATACTTACTTCATATTATGCTATGCCCATAGGTGTGATACAGTGTTTCTCAGCTTTGCCTACTTAAATACCCCTAACCTTAAGGAAGCCTGTATATGTACCCTTAGAGCATCTGGAAATGTAAGTCAAAATGGCATGCTGTAAGAAAGAAATCTTTTTCAAGTCTTGAGTTATATCTCAAAATCTGTGCAAATTCCCTGTTTCATACCACAGCATGTCCATGTTTGTTTTAATATCAAAACAAGGTTTTTTATTTTTTATTTTTTATTTTTTTATTTTTTTATTTTTATTATACTTTAAGTTCTAGGGTACATGTGCATAACGTGCAGGTTTGTTACATATGTATATTTGTGCCATGTTGGTGTG
>NW_016809527.1:132466-159504 GCF_001698545.2 Rhinopithecus bieti | reverse complement strand
TNCAATTCCTGGATATCCTTGTTAACTTTCTGTGTCATTGATCTGTCTAATGTTGACAGTGGAGTGTTGAAGTCTCCCATTATTATTGTATGGGAGTCTAACTCTTTTTGTAAGTCTCTAAGGGCTTGCTTTATGAATCTGGGTGCTACACAAGGTTTTAAATTACTTGCTATGAGCAGAACTAATAATTGAGAAAAATATGCCATTCATATCATCTGGTTTTGCACTTTCTGGCACATAGCCAATAAGCTTTTTCCACTTTGAGAGTGAATGAGACTTCTGTGGCTAACTCAAAAGCCATGGTGTTGCCAGAGATATGCTGTGAGGCTGGTGGTCTGCCAAATATCAAAAACTCATTTGAGGATGCAGTTTTGGGGATTTCACTCTAGAATTCTATACATGGGAGTTCTCCTATACACTAATCTAGGCTTTAACCCAGACAGGAATAGTTGTTTGCTGCTATCTCACAGCTATTTGAGCCCATCTCTTGCTCCTCCTACAATTGCCCTCTCTTTTACCCAGGAGCCTCCCTTCTGCCCTTTTTCTATCTGCCAGATGTTAATTGCACACATGACTCATGCCCTTCCATTTTCTCTTGTGTAGAATGCAAAGCTTTTGAGGCCTTTTGCATTTATCCCTTATCCTCACATGCCCTCACTATTGAATACCATCTGCAAATTTAATTAGCCTGCAATTTATTCTCTTTGCCTAATCATTGGTGAAGTTGAACAACTTGATGAAAAGGGAAAAGAAGAAACATTCTCATATACTCTGTACAGAATACAAAATTTCAACTTTTAAAAAAATTTTTTGTTACCTCTTCAGCTTACTATAAGGGAGTACTCAGGTGATGGGAGTCCAAGCCAATCAGAAATCAGAGATATAAAAACATAATGGGATACAATGGGAATTTTTTAAGTAGCTCTAGAAAAGAAAACCAAGGAGCTTATCTAGAAAACACAGTTGTTTGTGTCACAAAGCTGTTCAATTCATTTCAAAATATTGTTTCCCCCTCTAAATACTAGGTAAGCAATTTTCAAAATGATTGAGCCATTTGTGTGGCATCTGCTTACATTGTATCGTCATTCTTTGGGAGCTGCCCCTGAAGAATCTAGATTTCTACTTTGATTGCCATGGCCTCAAAATCACTTTTCTTTCACTGATTTCAGAATTTTTTTTCCTTCTCATAATCAGCAACTGTGACTCCCTGGGGAATTTCTTCTTACCTTAGGACAATCATCCAACCCATGGCATCAGAGAGAAGGTTATCCTTATCTCATTTTCATATATTGCTCTGATGGCTTGAAACAACAAGGATGGTCACACAACACCTTGGCCAGTGTTAGATGCTTCCTTGGTGAATTCTGCTGAGTTTCAGGCTCTTAGAGAAAACAGCATCCAGCAAGAAATCCAGTGAATTTTTGCATTTAGTGCTATCTCTCCTACCATCACTTATTTTCACTTTAAAGTGTTATTCTAAAGCATAAATGGATGTGTATGAATTATATCACTAACACAGACAGTGCTATAAGGCAGTGGAGAGACTGCTGACAGTGACGTTGGGACAAGTGGGCCCTTCTATTAATTAACTGTGTGGTTTTTGCTCATGAATTCCTTTCTCTGTGGCTTCTTTTCTTAAATGAAATAATATCATTTATATATTTCTCCCAACAAAACCTTGAACTAGGTTAGGACAAAGGCTGCAGTTTACTGATTTTTGTATAAAAAGAACCTACTATAATACCCATACTTGAGGAACAGATAGTGTTTATCCGTTAGAATTTGTAGGGTCATTGCAAGACTGACTTGAGAAAATGCATACAATTATTAGATGAGTGTAGATTATGAGTAAACATCACCATTATTACTAATTACTACAGCTGAGGGAATGACCTTAACTGAGAGGACTGTAGAATATCTAGAAAGTTTCAGTTTAGTAAATGTTTCTAAAATATAGGCCAACATTCTTTTTTGTTAGTTTATTCTGGTTTGTCTAAAATGAATCTTTAGTTCTAGTTAAGTATGTAACAAAAACTCAGCATTGTGGTTAAAAATGTTTATAATTTTGTACAGGAGTGCAGATTATTGTTGCTGAGTACAGAATTGTGGCCCTGTGTAAACATTTCATCACCCAAAGATAATCAGATGAACGCCATTAATGGAAGCCAAAAAATAATTTGCATATTCCTTGTTCTACCAAGACTCACTGTGTTGTAGTCAGAATTCTGAAATGGTCTTGGAGATTTCTATTCTGTGGTTTGCACACCTTGTGTAATTCCCTCCCTCCCCGTATGTGGGTGGGACTTTTGATTATGATGAGATGTTTTCATAATTAGATTACCTTATATGGCAAAGGTAAAGGGATTTTTCAGATGTTAGTAATGTCCTTAAGGAGTTGAGACTAAGTTAATCAAAAGAGAAAGTAGTCTGAGTTGGCCTGCCTTAATCAGTTGAGTCCTTTAAAAAATGACCATTTCTTTGTATTACAAACAATCCAACTATACTCTTTTAGTTAGTTTAAAATGTAAAATATGTTACTGTTGACTGTAGTAATAATTTACTGCAGCAATACTAATGCATCATACATTTTAAACTAACTAAAAGAGTATAATTGGGTTGTTTGCAACACAAAGAAGGATAAATGCTTGGGGTGATGGATTCCCCCTTACCCCGATGTGATTATTACACATTGTATGTCTGTATCAAAATATATACCTCTTAAATATATACGCCTATAATTTATCCCCAAATTTTTTTAAAAAATGAAAAAAACAAGTTGACTACAAATAAGAGAGTCAAAGTAGCATAGATGCTCTTTTTCTGGCCTTGAAGTAGTGAAGTGTCACATGTGGAGATGGTCATATGACAGGATATCATGGGCAACCTCTAGGAGCTGAGGTCCTCAGTCCTACAACCACACACAACTGAATTCTGCCAACAACCAGCAAACGTTGAAGAGGACCCAGAGTTTCAGATGAGAGCACAGCCCTGACTGCATTTTAGCGTGGTAGATACTGAGCAGAGGACCAGCTAACCCATACCCAGAATCCTGGCTGGGGATAATAAATGTGTGTTGTTTTAAGCTACTAAGTTGGTGGTAATTTGTTACATAGCAATAGAAAACTCATACTCATACACTTTGTGTATTATTCAGGATTCTCCAAAGAGACAGGACTAATAGGATAGATGTATATATGAGCGGGAATTTATTAAGGAGTATTGACTCACATAATCACCAGGTGAAGTACCACAATAGGCCGTCTGCAAGCTGAGGAACAAGGAAGCCTGTCCAAGTCTCAAAACCTCAAAAGTAGGGAAGCTGACAGTGCAGCCTTCAGTCTGTGGCCAAAGGCTTGAGAGACCCTGGCAAACCACTGGTGTAGGTCCAAGAGTCCAAAAGCTGAAGAACTTGGAGTCTGATGTTTGAGGACAGGAAGCATCCAGCATGGGAGAAAAATGGAGGCCAGAAGACTTAGCCAGTCTAGTCCTTCGACGATCCTTTGCCTGCTCTTATCTTAGCCACACTGACAGCTGATCAGATGGTTCCCACCCAGATTAAGGGTGGGTCTGTCTCTCCAAATCCAATAACTCAAATGTTAATTTCCTTTGGCAACACACTCACAGACACATCCAGGAACAATACTTTGCATCCTTCAATCCAATCAAGTTGACACTCAATATTAACCATCAAACTTTGAATAATTGTTAGTCTGGATTTCTCACTATTAAAAAGAGTCCAGAATAAAGAGTCCAGAATGCAACCTTTTAAAAAATTTTTCAATGTCTGAGAATGAGCCCAATGCAGAATATGCTCATTATTTTCATTCTTCAAGATTTTGTTTAAATCCTTTTTTTCCCCCAGATCAACTTAACATATACTAAGTTAAACTTTTCACTTGCCTCCTCCTTATTCTGATTCCCAGTCAACTTTACTGCATATGGTTCATCTCTTGGTTAATAATCTTACCAGCTACCCAGTACTCAAGACTAGAAGCCTCAGAGCCATTCTCTATTCTTTCCTCCTGATTGATTCTCTAATCAGATCAATTGTCATCTAGTCTGAGAGAATTCCCTTAGCTCTGGCCTCTCATATGCTCCCTAGTATTCATCTAGACAATTACTATGGGCATCACATACAACTGTCACTTCCATTTCATCCATTTTCTCATTTCCATAGAATGGTCTTTATAAAGAGAAAGCCACTTTATTTACTCATCTGCTGAAGCATGCCTGAGGGCTTCCCACATGACATGCTGTGTTCTTTACAATCTGGCTCCAGCCTTCTCCTCTCCCTTTTCAACATGTTCCTTATATTTCTTTTATACTTAACTTTCCATGAACATTGTGGATTGCATTGTGCCCCTTCTCCAAATAAAAAAGGAAGATATGTTCTAGTTCTAATCCCTGGTACCTGTGAACATGCCCTTGTTTGGCAATAGGGTCTTCGTAGATGTAATTAAGTTGAGGGTATTAGCTTGAGCCCTAATCCAATAGGATTTATGTTATTCTAAAAAGTGGAATATTTGGACATAGACACACATACAGAGGAGAAATACTGCTGATCACATCCAGCGCTCAGGTTTAAACCCCATCTATATGCTGACCATTCTCAAGTGTGTATCAATAGCCTTGGCCTTCTTCCTGAAATTAAGCTTTCCATATTTCTCCTTATTCTCCTTATTATTATTATAATAACAGTTTTGCTTGCAGAAGAAAATGAGATGTGAAGACAGAGACAAATAGGGAGAAGACAACCAAGTGAAGAAGGAGGCAAAGATTGGAGTGATGCTGACATGAGCTGAGAAACACTTGGGGTGAATAGAGGCTGTAAGGGGGCAAAGAGAAGCTGTAAGAGGTAAGGACAGATCCTCTCCTCTCCTAGGAGTTTTACAAGGGAGTGTGGCCCTGTTAACATCTTGACTTTAGACTTTTAGCCCCCAGAACTGTGACAATAAATTTCACTTGTTGCAAGCACCAGTTTGTGCTGCTTTGTTATGGCAGCTGCATGAAACTAATACAGTGGATATGCCCACCCTTTTCACTGATTCATGACTTTAAACAAGCCGCTTTCTTTGCATACAGTGGAAATTTCTCTAAACATGTTTGAGGACCCAGCAAGTAAGCCACACTTTTAGTAAAAACCTGCTTGGAGATCCTCAGACCAAGTTTTGTTCTCGCCTCCTGATTCTCTTGCAACAAATTACCTGATCTCTGTTCTACTTCTCATATTGAGTTGTTCAGTTACGATTTTGAACTGAACAGTTGCAGTGTTTTCGACTGGATGGAAAACTTCTCAAGGGCAGGGATTATGGCATACAGCTCTTCATTGTATACTTGTTGAATTAAAAAAACAAGCAAAAATAAAAATAAAACCTTCACCAGTCTCATGTATCTGGTGAGACCTAAATTTGAAAACCGTATTCTTTAAAAACCATATAAAGTAAGATTTCTATTCTCAGTTTATAGGTGAGGCTCAATAAATGTTGATCCATGTACCACTTTTGCTCCCATGAGATTAACAAGCCTTAGAAGCCAGAGGCTGGGTATCAAGTCTGGCCCAGATTTCATTATTCCACATGACTTTTGGTAGCTACGTAATATTTTGATGATGGTGTGGCTGATCAGCTGATGGAAGTCATAAAAGGAACTAAAAAATAAAAAATAAAAATAAAAAGGCTTGAGATAAAATATGTGAAAAGATCTTTGTGAGGCTGGGTGTGGTGGCTCATGCCTGTAATCCCAGCAATTTGGGAGGCCGAGGTGGGCAGACCACTTCAGGTCAGGAGTTTGAGACCATCCTGGCTAACGTGGTGAAACCCCATCTCTACTAAAAATACAAAAAATTAGCCGGACATGGTGGCAAATACCTGTAATCCTAGCTACTCTGGAGGCTGAGGTGGGAGAATCGCTGGAATATGGGAGAGAGGTTGTAGTGAGCTGAGATTGCGCCACTGCCCTTCAGCCTGGGAAACAGAGTGAGACTCCATCTCAAAAAAAAAAAAAAAAAAAAAAAAAAAAAAAAAAAGATCCTTGTGAGTAAGTCCTGCATTTATCACCATTTCTTTGACGTGGTGAATGAATTATATATAAGCATTATAATGATGTAATATCTCACAGTCCTCGATGGCTTGTGGAATTTAATGGTCTGGCTGGGTGCAGTTTATGGAAGAAAAAGAAGAACAAGAATGAACTCAAAGTAATTTGGCAGGCTGTTCAGGATTTCCATCAGCTGCAATTTTCTTGTATTACTGAAATTTTTTAAATTCAATGTATTATAAGAACCATATATTCACTTGGACATTGAAGAAATACCTAATGAGAAATAAATTCATTTTTAAAAACATAGGTATTTATTTTCTTCTTTGTTTTTTCCTTGACAAGGTTCCAATCTTTCTCTTTCTCTGTCTCTCTTTTTCTCAATGTTTCAAACTTTACAAATCACTCAATCCAATTGAGTACCATTTTCCAACTTGCAGATTGGTGATCAGGGAGCTATAAACTTATGTATAATATGCCATCAGTATGTTGACATGGGAAAATATGATAATCTATTCTGTTGCCCCCTGAAGATAGATGGAGTTAATGCTTTCTTTTCTTATATTAAATGATTTTATGGTCTATGAAGCTGAAGTGGAAGAATGAAAGTGAACATAACTTGTCCAACATCAGTCTTCTGAGTATAAGACATGTAAGAAATGTTGAATGCATTATGATTTTCTTCTTTCACATATCCCCTGGTACATAAAGAAAGGTGTGTTAAAGCAAACTTTACTTTGGGTCATTATGACCATCAAGACAGACTAATAATAGCAATAATAATAATGATAAACAATAATAATTACAATAATAAAATAATAATTGCAACAAAATAATAGGTAATAATTGCCAAGCACTTAAAATTTGTGGGTCCTTTTTTTGTGCAAAATTAATTTTGTAATTCCAAATGTGAGCTGAGAGTAGGCTCTTTTTTTCTAATTTACTGGACTCTTACATTGAACTCACAGGCCCTTTCCTTCCTCCAGATACAACAAAAGCATCCTTTATTGTCATCTTCCACCACCTCATTGGTGAGAAACAGGAAGACCTTTTGTCCAGGGGAGAATATGGTTAATTCATTCCATTCTCAGTGTGCTGTTACTGATGAAGAAAGCAAATACTTTCCATCTTCTAGAGAGCCTGTGATTTCCCAATACATTTTGAGCAAGCTGTGGTCAGTTAGTTAGTATAGTTACAGCAATTCCAGCAGGTACAACAGAAAGAGAGCACGCCTGTGTGCTACTCATATCAGACTAGATCAGGCTACACTAACGAGTGACCCCAAAGATTCAGTGTTTTGAAACAACAAAGGTTATGTTTTCACTCACAGCATATAAACATTATGCATTCTGTTTTCAAGACAGTGTCTTTTTCTATTACCCAGGCTGGAGTGCAGTGGCATGATCATAGCTCACTGCAGCTTCATCCTCTCAGTCTCAAGTGATCCTTCCACCTCAGCCTCCTGAGTAGCTGGGACTAATGGCACATACCACCACACCTTACTAATTTTTGTATTTTTTGTAGAGGTGAGGTTTTGCCATGTTGCCCAGGCTGATCTAAAACTCCCGGGCTCAAGCAATCTACCTGCCTTGGCCTCCCAATGTGCTGGGATTATAGGCGTGAGCCAACACATCAGCAACATTACACATTTGTGGAGGATTTCTGTTTCATATTGAACCACGGCTAATGAAGTTCTCACTACATAGAACATTGCCAACAGCAGCACAAAGAAGAAAGAGATAATCACACACCAGATTTTCATGCTTCTGCTTGGAATGGATACATGTCACTTCTGCCGATAATTCATTTGAGAAAGCAAGACAAAGAGCTATACCCAATTTCAAGACAGAGAAGAGAGGTGGTCCTCTTCGATGCTTGAAGGAGCATTTCTTCAGAATTGTTGGCGATTCACATTGATATCTGCCATCACTGAGACATCATGCTATTAATGAAAGGGGGCAAGTGAGAGCTCTATAGTCGTGGTCTCAGGTTAGTTTACCACTATTCTGTTGTGCCCACTCTAATAAGGCTTTCACTGACACAGCTCCAGCAAAACCATTCTTGTCAAGGTCAGCAGTAACTTCTGAATTGCTAAATGCAGTAGCCACTGCCAGTACTCATTTCAGTTGACCTATGAGCATTATTTGAAAAGGTCTATTTCTCCCACCCCTTTATGTACGTTAATACTAGGTGAGCACAGTCTTCTTCTTTTTTTTGTTTTTTCAACTACTGGCTGTTTGTTATTAGTCTCTTTCACATGTTCTTCCTTATCTTCCTGACCTCTTAATGTCTACAACAATATCAATAGATCTCTTTTCTATCTAAACTCAGGCACTTGTTGATCACATCTAGTGTTCAGGTTTTAGATCCCATCTATATGCTGACCATTCAACAGCCCTGGTCTTCTTCCTTAAATTAAGCTTCCTATAGTTACCTGTATATTTGATATCGCTAATACATATGGGGTCTAAAACAAAATTCTTGATTTTCCACTCCCAATGTGTTCTTATTTCAGTCTTTCAACAAACCTTGTTGTCTTTATCTTCAAAATATACCCAGACTGCATTTTTGTCACATACACTTGTAGCGACCTAGTCCAGGCCACGACATTTGCACTGTTGCATTAGTATCCTAATTGGTCTCCCTTTTTCTATCCTTGATTGATGCATTCCCTTCAGTCTCTCCTATCACATCAACCAGAATTAATGTGCAGAATTTTATAGTGGTTTGCCATCTCAGTCTCTGTAATTCCAAAGACAATGGTCCTAAAGTCCTACACAGTTTGGCTTTCAATTATTTATTGACTTTATTTCTTAATCTTCTCTTTATTCACTCAACTCCAATCACACCAGCTTCTGAGTGTTCAGACTCAAGACATGCTCCTGGCTCAGGGTCTTTAAATATTTTGTTTCCTCTTCTTGGAATTCCCATTTCTGCATATATGCACAGTTCTTTTCTCAAATTTTTGTTCAGATGTTTTCTTCTTAATGTGGCCTTGACTGAGCAATCTATTGAAAAGTTTAAACCCTTCTTTCTGCCCCAATAATCTACATGCTTCCTTCTGTTTTTCAACTTTTTCTCTGTAATTTATTACCTTTGCAGTAATATATAATTTAATTATTAATGTATCATTGCTAGTCTCTCCTACTAGAATTTAAGAGTGCTGTTTTGTTGACTTGTGGGTCTCCAATACTTAGAAAAATGCTTAAAACCAAGTTGACTCTCAACAACTTTTGGGAATTGAATGAATGATAAATTAATGAATGAATAAATAAATAAGGTTAATTTGATGTGGTTTGGGCTCCTAGCAAGAAGAACCTGAAATAAAGGGCTAGTTTGCTCTTGTACAACAAATTTATCAATCTTCTTAAATATCTTCACTAAAACCCAATTTCCCCGTCATTATTCAAGCTTAGCATATGCAGCGAAATTCAAACTACTATGCGTTAGTAAAATCCTATCATATTGTATCTAATGTCTACAGGTTAAACATATTTGGGAACAGTTTAGTGACCACAGGAAGATGCCTCCTCTCAAGGTACTATTTTATTTGAGGATTCAGATCACAGAAAAGAGAATCTTTTAATGACCACTATCAACACAGTCTAGGTTTTTGCCATGCCTAATTTTTCCTCAAATAACCCCAAATGTAGAGTTCTAGAAAGCTTTTGTTAAATCTCTTCTTATGTTTCCCCAAAAGTGCTCACTAATACTTGCTATCCAGTTAAAACCCATTTTCTCTCTTTGAGGGTAAACATTGAGATGAGATAAGCAAACTTACCAATTAAGAGGAAGGCAGAAAGATCTGCATATTTGGTCCTAAAAATAAAAACCATGTATATTAAAAAAAGAAAAGAAAGACCATGTAATGCTTACCATGTTCCTGTGAGAACACTATTTCTAGAAAATACCAGCTTACTTGCCAATAATGTGGCTATTGGAGAACAGAGAGAGACTTGCATTATAAAACTGCCGCCACTGATGGAATAAGTTGGAGTTTTTAGGAATCCCACAATTAACACTCAGCTCTTATTTTCCTGAGTATGGTTATCATCAGACAGACAATAAAATATCAGTGCTATTAGCAATAAAATTGTATTAAAATAGATAACCTCATCGGCAATCACAGCTGGGTTTTTTGAGAGCTTATCCTTTAAAATGTTTACCATCCCTTGAGAGATTCAAGGTCTTATCTATCACTCAATCTCCTATAAGCTTAGGACACAAATGAACAAAGAGTCTATGCATTAACACTCTGAAATAGCTGCAAGAAGGTCCTGGGATGATCATGGTGAATTCCTTCCCTTAGTCCTATCAATTGGAGAATGTACTTCTTCCTTGATAATGAGAAATGGCATCAAGAGAAATCAGAAACATTTCCAGCTTTTGTTCCCTAAACAAGAAAATTTTGTCTCATCTATGGGAATGTAAGAATAGGTGATCTTTTTTCTTTTCTAGCAAAGAGAATTAAACTTAGCTCTTATCAAAGCTCATCATTTGTTACCTACAGGAGAGATAATAAGACAGGAGAGAAAAATTCTCGACTAACAAGTAGTTGTTCAAGTGCAACGGAACACTTTGTGCCTGACCACTTAACACTTAAAGAAAAGTGTGTTTAAATGGTGGGGATAACTGTAACACTTGAGTTTTTAATAAAAAAGAAATGTTAGCAAAGAGATGAAACCTTATGAGCAGAGGAGCTAAAGCTTGTATGATATCTAGAGGGTTTCAGATAGCTTGTAGTGGAGAATTAAGTGTAATTACAAAATACTTTGTCAGTCAGTATCTGTCATTTGGTGCCCTAAAAAGTATGTTTCCTTGTTTATTATAAAGAATAAAAATTAAACCCAGTCTAAGTAGACACTCCCATCTTAATTTTGCAAATATACACAAGAGGTGGATTTAGGTATTATCCCATTTAACATGCCAGGGATTGAAGCTGAGATTTGCCAATCTACTGAAAAACTCCAAGTTGTCTAACAGCAGATCTAAGACCCAAATCTCCACACTTGACTTCAATCTTCTAACCACTTTTTTTCCACCTGTCTTTATTACTCGAAACTTTCCTATTAATATTTAAATATATAGGATGATACATGTGCCAAATGTACAAATGTCCTTGGCAAGCACAATAGTGGAAAAAGACACAGTATGTTTTAATTTCATACATACAGAGCTGAAAGCAGTCAATGATATCATTCTGTTGAGTCATAAGGCAGTAAGTACAGTTGCCCCTCAGTATCCAAGAAAGGCTGGTTTTAGTATCCACTCCCTCCACACCACCTCCCACCCTTAAGGATGCCAGCATTTGCTGGAGGTTCAAATTCCTTACATAAAATGGAGTAGTTTGCATATAACATACACACATCCTTCAGTATACTTTGAATCATCTCAAGATTACTTACAATGCATAAAATAATGTACATGCTATGTAAATAGTTGTTATGCTGCTTTTTATTTAAATTACTTTTTGCGGTTGCATTGTTACTTTTTTCTGAATATTTTCAGTTTGTGGTTTATTGAATCTATAGATGTGTGTGAATATGGAGGGTAGACTGTATACGATAAATTCCTTGAGCACGGGAACTGAATTCACACTGCCTAACACAGCACTACTTGGATAGTAGGTCTCTAATAGGTACTTTTTAAAGGAATGACTGATAATTCTGCTTTGGATGCAGTTTTGGTTTGTGATGGTGTGAGATGTGTGAAGTTTTGTAAGATAGTTGCTTTAATATCTTCATCTATTTCACCTCCTGGAAGAATCGCTCTTTATTCAACTGTAATTTTCCCCTATGATGGAGGGCTTAATTAAAACATGTGGACAAGTTTGAAAACCTAGTTTTATCACTTACTTTTTCTGCCACTGAAATCCACCATTTCTTTATTGTCTCCTATTCAAATGTTGTTCTCACTTTGGAATGAATAGGGGAAAAAAACATCTGCTAGGTAAGTTTTGCTGTGAGTTAGTGCATGGGTACAGGCACTTGGCCTTAAAAAAAAAAAAATCAGATGGTCCTATTCATGACTGACTCTTAAAGGATCAATGGAGAGATGCAGAGATGGTAAAAAGATTATTCATATTGGTGGCAGCATCAAGAATCCTGTGGTGGTGAGGACCCAGTGGCAAATCGTGATATCCAGAGTCCTGCCACTGGCTGCACCATGAGTTGTCAGCGTTTACAGACAAGCAGTGAATTTCTTGCTTCCTAGCCTCTCTTTGTTGCTGCTTATTTTCAGAGCCTGATTGATTAGTCTACTGTTGACTTTGTAAGTTACCCAATATTTTTTCAATAAATTGTGTTTCTCACTAAAGTATCTGTTCTCTTTCTGTTGCTTACAACCAAAACCATGACTGATACCCAGAGTGGTCCCAGGAAGTGGGATATAGTCAATGGCTCCCAAGAAGAAAAAAGGTGAGAAATAGAAGAACGATAGCTACTAGCAAGAAAAATAACATGTGATCTCACATTTTAGTTCTTACCATGAAAATGATTTTTTTCTTTTCTTTTTTTTTTTTTTTAAGTCAGTTATGTTTTTCTTCTTAAAGTAGAGGATGTTCCAAAAGGCCTTTTGGAAAGAGGTACCAATGGTTTTATAGCTCTGGAGATACAATGAGAATTGCTGACAACTTGATATCAATTGTTCTTCCTTTGGTATGCACAGTTTCAGGGAATTGCTAAAGTGGGAAATGGTGCCACTGTCTGACTTCCTTGGCCTCCCAGGGGCATTTGTTCAGTGGATCATGGCAATAATGAAGAGAATGAAATTTCATAAGAAAGAGAAACATGGGGCCTATTTTCAATTACTGGTCCAGAACTTAGACTGTATAATATACTTGATTTTTTGTGAAATCTATTTTTTTTTCACTCTCTTAAGGTAAATTGCAAGGCTGGAAGAAACTTCAAATATATGAAATTCAAATTCCTCCAGGAAAATTTTGCAAACCATACAAGATAATTATAAACTTTGATTTTTTATTTTTTATAGTACTGTATGTTCTAATCAATGAGGAAGAGTAATGTTTCTGTTGTTCATTAACCATAGTAAAAGAATGATGATAATGATAGTAGAAATGTTTTTGAGTGTTGCTGTGTCAAGCATCGTGCCACATTTTACATCTTTGAGCACACTACTAAGATAAGTGCTTTTTGTCCCATTTCTCACATAAGGAATTCTCCCCTCCCTCACAAAAATGCCTCTCTTTCTTGGAGCGGTGTTTAAATCCTACGCTTATTTTACATAACAGCCCAAATGTCACCCACTCACCTTCACTGATTTAACTGAGCAACATTTGTTGAGCACTTTTTATATATCAGGCACTGTGCAAGACACACAGTATACTTGTGGGAGAAGAAAAAGTTATTTATTTCTAACCATCTAAAAACTATAATCTAATAAAAAACAAGCAATAAAGTAAACAAGAAAATACATATATGATTAAAATGACAATATGTGATATGAAGGGAATAAACTGGATCCAGTGGTCAAAGTAGGTGACTGAGGAATGAGCTTTTACTCCTTCATTATATCTGCTGAGGACCTTTGTGCAAATTAGAAAAAGTCATCTCTTGCTTAAGCTTCCTTATTTATAACTGCTATCGAATCATAATAAATACACCGATCACAGATGACTAGCAATGTGAACAGCGCCCCCTTGGATTTTCAGTATATAACCTACAAAACTATGCAGCAGCCTTGAGAAGACAACAAATAAAACAAGTTGTCAAGGATAAGAATGTGTCAGATACTCAAAGACAGCAGAAGGAGAATCCTCTAGATTGAGGAATTAGTTGGTATTGTGAAAAAAAAAAAAAAAAAATCTTGGGGCTCCCAAATCACTAAGCTAAAGGGAAAAGTCAAGCTGGAAACTGCGGCAAACCTGTCTTCCATTCTATTCAAAGTCTCCCCTCTGCTCACTGAGATAAATGCATATCTGATTGCCTCCTTTGAAGAGGCTAATCAGAAACTCAAAGGAAGGCAATCATTTGTCTCTTATCTACCTATGACCTGAAAGTCCCCTCCCCGCTTGGAGTCCTCCCGTCTTTGCTTCAAGTTGTCCCGCCTTTCCAAATCAATCCAACGTTCACCTTACATATGCTGATTGATGTCTCATGTCTCCCAAAAATGTATAAAACCAAACTGTGCTTTGACCACCTTGGACACATGTTGTCAGGACCTCCTGAAGCAGTGTCAGGGGTGTGCATCCTCAACTTTGGCAAAATAAACCTTCTAAATTAACTGAAGCCTTTCTCAGATTTTTGGAGTTCACAGTTTTAGACTTTGAGATAGCCAAGAGCCCATGGGCGGGCTTGAGAGACTAAAAACGGGTCAGTGTTACAAAGGCATTATACCTTGAAAGAAATGATACTGAGGAAATAGGCAAGAACTAAATAAGGAACTGGGGCTTCATTTCAACTGTTATCATGCTTCACTAAGAGAGTTTTTTATTGTTTGTTTGTTTTTTTGAAATGGAGTCTTGCTCTCTTGCCCAGGCTGGACTGCAATGGTGTGATCTCAGCTCACTGCAACCTCTGCCTCCCTGGTTCAAGTGATTCTCCTGCCTCAGCCTTCTGAGTAGCTGGGATTACAGGTGCATGCCACCATGCCTGGCTAATTTTTTTGTATTTTTTTAGTAGAGACAGGGTTTCACTGTGTTGGTCAGGCTGGTCACGAACTCCTGACCTCAGGTGATCCACCCGCCTCACCCTCCTAAAGTGCTGGGATTGCAGGCCTGAGCCACAGTGCTCGACCCACTAAGAGACTTTAAGCCAAGAAGTAACATGATCAGACTTGGGTTTTCAGCTGATGAATAAATAGGAACAACATGGAAAGTGAAATACAAGCAAGGGCCATATTGCAGTAGTCTAGTCAGGAGGTAACAATGGTCTGCATTAAACAGTGGCTTAACATGGTTGCTTCTTATTGTCTCTCTGCTATCCAGCTGGTTGCTTTCAGTTAGAAGGAACTATATTTTTACACACCAGATTTGTATCAGTTTTGGCACATAGCAGGTGTGAAATAAATCTAAGAATAAGGGAGGAAGAAACTTATCTTACATTTCGCCTCCTCAATGTCACGGGTTGAGTTCTCCTGAAGCAGGGACTGGGATTGGATTTGATATTAGAAGTAACACCTATGAAAAGAAGGAAGGAAAACGGGCTTGGGCAGAGGAAGAAGTTGAGCCACCATGCAGGTCCCCAAAACACCCCAGTTCACCTCTTGAGGAACACTCTAGCTGATATTACCTGAAAGAATAGAAATCACAAAGGCACAGAGGCAGGAAGGCACAAACCCCTGTTTGGGAAAGATTCCTGCTTCTGGCCCTTATAAAAGGTACTCATATCATTCAGTGCTTAGAGAAGGGCGTGGGCTCCTGATGAGGATCTAAGTCATGCTGAAAGTATGAAAATATTGAACAGAGGCTGCAAAGGAAAAAGGTGCTCTTTCACCAGAGGTGTCATTGTATGAATGCCCTTCTCTGCTCCTCAGTTTCCCCCAAGCAAATGAGAGACTTAAAACAGATGAACTTGAATCACCCACCAAGTTCCGAAATTCTGTGATTCTCAGTAAGAAAACGCAGCTCAGGAAGTCCGTTACAACTATGGCTGTCCTTTTCTATTAGTCCAAATGCATCTAGACTCATCAAAATGGGTTTTGACTCTCAGGGACCAAATGTCTTCATTTAGATGAGACGGGGAAGGCAGTCTTGCAAATTACACCATTTCTCCCACCTCCTTTATGCTCCGAGCATTCTGCCAGTGCTGTTACAACCCAACAGCATGCAGCCAATTGGAGCAGAAAAGACAATAAACTTAATGGGAAGGAATTGGGAGCTGGGAGACGCCACAGATTGTATTAGGAGAAATGAAATAATATTTAATTTCCGTGGTCATAAATAATCTGTCTGCCAGCATTATGAGCATATCAGAGTTGACAGGGAAAATATTCACCAACATGGGAAAAAAGATCATTATTTTTTCATTATTAGTGGGTAATGGAGGTGGGGGTGGCATGTCAGATGTGCTCTTTTTCTTCTTCTTCTTTTCTTTTCTTCTGAGAGATGGAACTGCAGTAGCATAGGAGCTCAGATTAGCTGGTAATCCTCACAATTTGTCAACAAGAGGAAACAACGGTCATTGTGGCGATGCCTCATTCCTATTGATAAGGTTCTTAGGTAGGTGTTTTGTTTTGTTTTAAGATGAGTCTTGCTGTCACCCAGGCTGGAGTGCAGTGGCATGATCTCGGCTCAGTGTAACCTCGGCCTCCTGGTTTCAAGTGATTCTCGTGCCTCAACCACCTGAGTAGCTGGGACTACAGGCATGCACCACCATGCCCAGCTAATTGTTGTATTTTTAGTATAGACTGGGTTTCAACATGTTGGCCAGGCTGGTCTTGAACTCCTGACCTCAGGTCATCCACCTGCCTCAGCCTCCCAAAGTGCTGGGATTACAGACATGAGCCACCACACCCTGCTCTTAGGTAGGTTTAAAAGTGCTTTTCAGTTTATTCCTCAAATGCAGCTCACTATGTGAGAAGGTATAATACTCATTTGAGAGATAAGGACACCAAGGCTCAATAACTGGTAAAATCTTCTGGCAAGATGACTCAAAAAACGTTGGCTAAACTAGTGACCCACAGACTTCAGGTTTTCCCTTACTGCTTTCAAGTTTTGCTATGACAGTAAACAACCTGTACCCTGTACCATTCTTTTAACTTAAGTGTTTTATTTAAATTGACTTGCTTTTAACTTAAATAAATTCATTTTAAATAGTACCATCATAAAAATAAAATTTTAAGTCACTTGCCTAAAAGAGAATTAGACTGTCATTATTCATAGTAGTTATGTTTTATAAAGTGTCTGCAAACATAGAATCAGTGAATAATGAATTATTTCACCCAAGAAAAATGTGCCTTCTCACATACTGAGGCGCATTTGAGGAAATAAACTGAAAAGCACAGGGTTAAATTAAGTTCCTTCCAGCCTGTAGTCACATGTTGTTATCAATCAATACATACATGTGTTTCATGTACGTTTCTATTTAAAGATGCCTTATTTAATATATGTTGTCAATTCTTTAACATTCAACTCACAGCCAACAGCATTATAACTCATGCCTGAACAAAGCTTATCTAACATATGTCTTTTTCTCTGTAAGGCACATTGCAGCATTCCAGTGCTTAGGAACACTAGACAGCCCTTCAGTACTGTGTTTAGAAGCCATTTTCAACAACAAAATCACTAACAATAAAACCCACCAAAATCCAAAAATGTAACACTAAGTAGACCATGAAAAGGACACTTGCATGGGATCTGAAACAAGAAGACAGAATGTTACGTTACTCAACATAAGCTGAAAACAAGCGTGTAGAATAACTCAAACTTTTTCACTACTTTGAACATGTTTGAATGACTGCAGAAACTTTGTGACTATTTCGGGATTGCAAGTAGATTTTAGCAAGTAGGTGAATTCACAAATACGGAATCCATAGATAATGAGGATCAACTGTAGCTTTAAATTTGATTGAATCCTAGTTAGATATTTTAGTGGCCCAAGGATCTTGAGATGAGGCCTGTTTCTTCTTTGTTAAAGAAAAACAAACAAAAATATCCCAGCCCTTTGGGAGACTCAGACAAGATTGCTTGAGTTCAGGAGTTGGAGACCAGCCTGGGCAACAGAGCCTTATATACAAAATAAAAATAAAATCAGCCAGGTGTGGTGGTGTGCACCCCCTGAGTAGTCCCAACTACTCAGCAGTTTGAAGATGGAGGATCACTTGAGCCTGGGAAGTTGGAGCTGTAATGAGCCAGGACTGTGCCACTGCACTCCAGCATGAGTGATGAAGTGAGAATCTGTCTCAATTTTTTTTCTTTTAAAGGAGTGTTAAATTAGGTGTTGGAGACCTATTTTATCCCAAAATTGGAAGGATTTTTTTCCTTGACTTAATTAAAAGAGTTGGAAGAAAATTGAAATAAAAATAATTCTGCCATCATGTGATTCACTTTTCCTTAGCACTGGAATTATGTAACATCTACAATTTTTGAGTGACCTTTTCAATTTCAAGAATGCCTTCAATCATCACAAGTATTACATACAAACATTTGGGAACTACCAAAGTTACCACATTTTGTGGAGCAATGTGCTAGAAATATGAAAGTCACCTAGATTTCTGGGTGCTCAGGTTTCCTCACAGCATTATGGTAGGAAAACATTGCCCTGGTGTCTTGTCTATGAGGATGAGGCTCTTTGGCAGTGACAACTCATTGCACTATTGAGCTTGCTTTGCATGCTGTTGTGGTTTCTGAGAGAAAATCCTCACTTATGAGATGTGCAGAAGACTGAAGGAAATCATGGGAGTTTGACTGGTTGACCCATCTTCCCTATGTGTCTAAGGATTCTTTTGATACTTAAAAAAAAAAAAAGAAAGAAAACAGCCAGAGAGGAAAGATGGCTCCTTTTCAAATGCGCTTCAGAAGTAAATTCAGTCCCTCATTTCTTTTTCAGAGTTCAGGAGCCAAATCTGAACTCAGCAGAAGAAAGTCATCTTGTGCTATCAATTTATTTCCATGTTGTTGGGAAGGGATCTCCTCTGGACCTGAGTCTCGTTTTTTGTTTTTATGTCAGAGTCCAGACACAGGTTCTCCTTTCTTTGAGACAGATTTGTCCAAAACTGCTTTGTATTAGCACCTCGTGAAACACACATAGAAAACACTTATTCCATTTGTTTGTGGAGTATGAATGAATCAGAAAATGAGATTTGAAGTGCTAGTCATCATAAACAGAGCCAAGCGCACTTATTGACTTTCTATGATGAGCATTGCTGGTATGTGAAAACAGAATTAACTAAGGTTTTAAAACAATAGATTCTTGGTTGTGATTTCCCAAGGTGCTAAGCAAATCATTTAGCTTTTTAACTGTGGACTTGGCCAGTCCACATTTATTTATTTTATGTATTTTTATTGTTTAATTTATGTTATTTTATTATGTTTCTCTGAGAGTTTTTTTTATTTTATGAAAAGGTTTTAATAGAGGTGAACACACAGCAAATGCACACACAGTGAGGTGTGGCTATCATATAAAACACTGTGAGTGATTAAAAAATACATGCTACTTTCACCCTTCACTCAGTAACAGAAGGGTCTAAGCTACCTTCTCCTCAGCCCACTCCTCAAACTCTCTCTTCTCCTCTGTGTGGTGTCTTAGTACTGTTAATACTCAGACACCAGGTCCTTCATGTTGCTCTCAGCCTCAGTGAACTCCATGTCAAGCATGCCCTTGCCTGAGTACCAGTGCAGCAAGGCTTTGCACCTGAACTTGGCCGTGAACTACTCCAAGATACACCTGAACAGCTCCTGGATGGCCGTGTTGTTACTGGTGAAAGTAACAGACATTTTTAGCTCAAGAGGTGGGATGTCACAGGCAGCTCTTTTCACATTGTGGGGGATCCAATGAGCAAAGTAGCTGCTGTACTTGTTTTGGATGTGACACATTTGCTCATCCACCTCCCTCATGGACATGCAGCCACTAACAATGGCAGCTGCCATTAGGTAGCAGCCATTGCAGGGATCGCAGGCAGCCGACATATTCTTGGCATCAAACATCTGCTTGTTGAGCTGAGTCAAGTGAGTTCGTTGTGAAGATATCCAGGTTTTGCAAAGGTATTTTGGTCCTGCCAATTATTGCGTGTGACCAAGAGAAATGACGTACTCAGTTTCTTTGCTTCTCATTTTTGTATTTGTAAAACAAGAGTAATAATACCCACTTAAGAGAACTGTTGAGAGTATTAAATGATGCTGTTCAGGTACAGTGAGAGCACAGGGCAACTAGGAAATTACTGAGTCTACAGAAAATTTTTTTTAAATCTAAGGCTCAGATTTCTTATTAATAAGAGAAATTTTACCATGTAGAGGGAAGTGGTATAACAGAATGGTGAAGAAGAAGCATTGAGAGAAAGACGGGCCTGAGTTCCAGTTCCTCTTCTGCGACCTATTAGCCTTGTGAACTCGAGAAAACAAGATAACTGCTATGCATCTCAGATGCCCCCTTTGTAAAATGATTTAGAAATAGGCTTTCTAAGATGTTGTTATGAGGAATAAATTCTAAGGTTTGTTTTGTTTATTATGTTTCTCTGAGGAATGTTGATAGCAGCCCGTCTTAATCATCCACATAAATACTGCATGTGTCGTGAACTCTTAGGAGCACTGGCCGTTACAACATGCTAGAACTTGATTATCAAAGAGCCGTAAACCCTTAGGGTTCGAAATGACCTTGGAGTTCATCTAGTCCACCTTCTGTCATGCACGGATGGCCATAAAGATATCCCAGAGGAATATTTGCCTCGCCTCTGTTTCAATGCCTCCAATCACTCACTCTAGTGAGATACTCATCCAGTTGTCTTGCAGCTTCATTTGTTAAGAAGTACATAATTGAGGTGAATTTCGTCTTCATACTTAAGTCTTGTATGACTTCATACATAAGTCATACAGGACTTACTTCCAGATGTAAGTCCTGGTTCTGCTACTAGAGACAGACAGAGCACCTGTGACACTCTTTAAAGACTTAAAAACTCTTGCCTTCTTTTGTGGTTGTTATGAGTTAGGGGCTAGGTCTTTTGCCAGAATCACATAGACTTGAATCCAGGCATCCTCACTCTCTGTGTGATGTCAGAAATATTAATGTCATTCATTAAACCTCAGTTTCATCAGTTTTACTACAGGGTAACACACATATGCACACACACATACATACACACAGAGGCACACACATTGATTCCTTCAGATACAGTGTGAGAATTAAATGACACGGTACACTCAAAGTTTCTAAGACATTACTTAGCACAAAACAAGTATTCACTCATTGTAACCATATCTTAGCTATTGTAATAAAATGAAGCAAATTTTTTCCTCTGGTCTTTTTTACTCCTAATAGCATATTTTCCTGATTTTGAGTTTTCTCATTTACTGCCTCAGTTTCTCTCCCCTGAATATACCCTCTAAAAGTATAATTAAGAATTAGTCTTTGTATTTCAGACAATCTGATCAGTGTAGAACAAAATAGAACAGACATCTCCCTCCTTAAGCAGTCTAATGTCACCTTAACTTCGTCAGAGTTACATCATGTCACAGATCGATACTGTGTCAACTAATTACCTGGGCTTCTCTCTTTTTCTTTAACTTTCACTGCCAACAATATTTCACCATTTCAACAGGATGCAGAAACAAAGACCAGGAGAGATGGCTTTCCTTTTCTAAGGTTATGCCAAGGTTTGGCCAAGGTTTCAGGCCCAGAAGGCAGGTCTTCCAACTCCCAGGACATCGTTTTTTAAAAACAACTGTACTGTTTCTCATACTGCACTTCCACACAGATTGTTTGACAGCTTTAAATTCCTTTGCTTTTATCTCACCTCTGGAACCAAGAGTCATTCTCAGTGTGAGAAGAGGGATATATTTGAGGAGTACGAATATGGGCCAGGCTGTCAGGTAGTGGCTCATCTCTTCTGAGTCAGGCGGCTTTCACAGGGGTGATTCCAGTGACCTAGTGTTTCTACTTTCGCATCAGTGACCCTCACTGACTCTGGGGCCCCTAGACCTGGGAAGATCACAAGTGCTTTTACCTTAGAAGCCCCAAGGGGTGGAGGCACCAGAGAGGGAGACTTCTGATCATGCCTCTTTCCACCCTGATACTCCTCAGAAGACCCTCAATCCAAGACCTCGGAATGCCTCCATTGCCTCTGCTTTCTCCCTCCATAAGCAGCCCTCCCCCAAGCAAAGCATCGCTGCCTTCCCCTCCAGATTGCCTAGCAGCTGCTCCCGATAGGTACCCAAGTGGCTGAGCTTCTGCAGGAAATGAAGCACAGCCAGCAGCTGGCTGTGGCTACTGGGGAAAGATACAGGGGTTCAAAAAGTCTTTCGGTGGAAACTCAGAGGGAGAATTTTGAAGTTCAGCTGTGGAGGGTGGGAAAGTAAGACACAAAGAACACAGAACAGATACAAGGAGCATAATACCACATAACTATAGGGTAATTTCAAAATATTCTGATGATCATATTTTTTAAAAGCACAGATTTGTGGATTCCATTCCTAGTAACTAATTTAATCCACTGTATAGCTGAGTCATTGAGTGCAAATGTACAGTTAATCAGTTTCCTCAGTTTGTAGCCTACTCTCATAGAATTGGTTCATGCAAGACTGCTCTCTAGTTTTATTATACTAGATTATTTGCTTTTGTTTTATTCCTCTATATGCCTTCTCTCCACTTCCATTCTTTATGCACAACACCACACCCTGCTCCAGGCATCCACTCTAATGTACTTGATATATGTGTTTGATACGAAAAATATTTAGGTTCTTTGTATTTCTAACATGGAATGAAACTGCAAGTTGTCACACATATCCTTACAACACACACACACACACACCTGCACACACAATCACTGAAAAGCAACACGTTCTTGGACCCGTTAGAGAACTGAGGTTGCCAGGCAAGCCAATCTCTTAACTTGAAAATATAGGTAAATACAGAAAATATTCATATTTGAAGAAAAAGGTACTAGAAACCTTTAAACAGTAATTTTAATGAATTTTTGAAGGTAGAATGCAGACCAGTATAAAACTGAAAATTTTCTAGGGCCTCAGACTTAGTACATTCCTCACACATTCATATGTTTTACCTGTAGGAACCCCACCAGGTTCTCATGTTAAGAAAAGAGAAAGATCCACCAGTGACTATTGCAAGAAATGCGGAAGTGAAATGGTTCTTCATAACACATGAATAGGGCTCCATCAAATGGCACTGGATAATACTGATAGGGAAGCAGGACACAGACTCTCTCTGAAGAGGAGTCATTAGAGAAGTCTAAAGTCGACAAGAGAGACAAAAGAAAAATAAGAGAAGAATTTGAAGCTTCTGTCACATAAAGCTACACCAAGCATTAAACACAGTTTAATTCACAGCAAGAGTAGCATAAAACCAAACATTAAACCAGATTTATCTCAGTCACTATTACATAACATATGATGTCTAACTTTCAACAAAAAAATAAGAGACCTTCTAAAAACAAGACAAACAAACAAACAAAAAAAACCCCACACAGTCTGAAGAGACAAAGTAAGTATCAGAAGAAGATTCAGATATGATACAGCAGTTTGAAATATTAAAAAACGGATTATGGCTAGGTGCGGTGGCTCACACCTGTAAACCCAGCACTTTGGGAGGCTAAGGTGGACAGATCACGAGGTCAGGAGATCAAGACCATCCTGGCTAACACGGTGAAACCCCGTCTCTATTAAAAAATAAAAAAAAATTAGCCAGGCATGGTGGCACGCTCCTGTAGTTCCAGCTACTCAGGAGGCTGAGTCAGGATAATCACTTAAACCTGGGAGGGGGAAGTTGCAGTGAGCCAAGACTGTGCCATTGTACTCCAGAGTGAGACTCCGTCTAAAAAAAAAAAAAAAAAAAACAGGATTTAAAATAACTACGTTTAACATGCTAAGTGTTCTAATAGAAAAAGTAGACAACATGATAAAACAGATGGGTAATTTCTATCATTTAAATGTGTCTCTCAAAATTCATGTTGGAAATGTAATTTCTAATGCAACAGTATGAAAGGTGTGAACTTAAGTGGGGCATGCAGGCTATAAGGGATTCTCCCTCATGAATGGATTAGTGTAACTATTAAAAGGACTGTCAGGAGAGAGTTCTCTGTCTTCTGCTCTTCTACCATGTGAAGAACAGGGTTTCTCCCCTCTGGAGGAGGCAGCATTCAAGGCACAATCTTGAAAGTGGAGACTAGATTCTTACCAAACACCAGATGCCTGCACCTTGATCTTGGGTTTTCCAGTACCCAGAACTATAAGATTAAAAAAAAAAAAAAAAATCTCCTTTTTAATGAATTATCCAGTCTCAGTTTCTGTTATAGTAGCACAAAACAGGCTATGTCAGAATTAGTAACAGGAGTATCATGTGGCTCTAATAAATACCTAAAAATGTGGAAGAAGCTTTTGAAATGGGTAACGGTAGAGGCTGGAAGAGTTTTGAAGTGAATGTCGTAAAAAATCTGTATTGCCATGAATGAGGCATTAAGCATACTTCTGGTGAGGACTCAGAAAAAGAGAAATTGTAGAAAGAGCCCAAGTCTTAGAGAAGATTATCTAAGTGGTTGTGAACAGTATCTCAGTAGAAATATGTACAGTAAAGGGTGTTCTGATGAGGTCTCAGGTGGAAATGAGGAATATCTTCATGGAAACTGGAAGAAAAGCCATTTCTACCATAAGATGGCAAAAAACCTTGTTTGAAAGGTGTCCATGGCCTAAGACTTCATAGAAGGCAGAACTTAAGAGCAATGAACTAAGATATTTGGCAGAAGAAATCTCTAAGCAGGAAAGCATTCAGGGTGCTTTGTGGCTTCTCTTAACTACTTATAGTAAAATGTAAAATGTGAGAGCAATTTAAAGATATAATTTATAATTGAAAGAATGCAGGGTGTAAAGATTTGGAAAACTCAATCTACCCATGTAAAGATACAAAATTTTGTTTAAGAGAGAAAACTGAGGATGTGGTCAAGCAACCATTTGATAAGGAGATTAGTATAAATAGAATGAAGCCAGGTGCTATTCATCCAGACAATGGGAGAATAACCTTGAAGTCATTTTGGAGATAATCAATAATGTCCCTCCCATCACAGCATCAGAGTACTAGGACGCTCAGAGCAAAATGGTCTCAAGGAATGGGATCAGGATGCCTGTGAGATCTCAGGTATTTGCTGCCCAAAACCACCCTGGGTCTAAGCGTCCCACATTTTGAAGTGTTCTTTGGCTTCCCCAACCATGGCTTAAGTACGCCCAGCTGGGGCTACAACTTTGGAGGACACAAGCAGTGAGTCTTGGCGATGTCCACATGGTGCTAACTACACATTGGGTGCAAGAGCTGTGTGAAATGGCTACTCCACCCAGATTCTAAAGAATAGTTCAGAGAGACCCCAGCAGGGTAATGCCCAGTCGAACTGTGGGGTTGGAGCCACCAAAGAAAGTCCTCACTAAGACAATGCCTACAGAAGCCATGGAAATGTGGCTGTTCCCAAAACCCCAGAGCTACCAGCGCATAGTACCAGCCTGGGAAAGCTGCAGGGACTCAACTGCAGCCTATGAGATCTGTATGAGCTCTGCCTAACTAAGCCATGTAATCAGAGCTACCCACTGCCTTGTGGACCCAGCACCTACTCCAGTGTGCTCAATAATTGGGACACAGGGTCAAAGAATATTACTATCCAGGAATAAGATTTAATGTTGTTTGCACTATTAGGTTTTAGACTTATTTGGGAACAGTTACTTCTTCTTTCTTTCCTATTTCTCCCTTTTAGAACAGGAATGCCAATGTTATTCCTGTACCACCATTGAATTTTGGAAGTATGTAATTTGATTTCCCATTTTCACAGCTGAAGAAAAAAATCTCAGAATAAATTGTTCCTTGAGTCTCACCCATATCTGATTTAGAAGAGACTTTGGAAATGGACTTTTTATTTAATATTAGAATGAGTTAAGACTTTGGGAGCTATTAGGATGGAATGGGTATATTTGTTTGTGAGAAAGACATGAATTCGATTGGAGGAGAAGGGAATGGACAGAATATGGTTTGAACGTGTCTCCCAAAACTCATGCACTGAAAATTAAATCCCCAGAGCAACAGTATTGAGAGCTGTGACTCTCTGGGAAGCAGAAGCATTTAGGACATGAGGGCTCTCCCTCATGAATAGATTAATGGCACTATAACAGTGGCTAGTGAAATGGTTTCTCTCTTTTCTGTTTTTCTGCTACATGAGGAACAGTGCTCCTTCCCTCTGGAGGAATGAACACTTAAGGTGCTATCTTGGAAGCAGATGCCAGTGCCTTGAACTTGGACTTTTCAGCCTCCAGAACTGTAAGAGAATAAATTTCTATAACTTATAAATTTCTCGGTCTTAATTATTCTGTTATAGCAGCATAAAGTGAACTAGGACAGTAATGTGAGCATAAAGAAAGAAACTCTAAGAAAGAATCCAATGGAAATGCTAGAAACCTAAAACACTACAACGCAATAAAGAATGTCTTTATTGGACTTATCATTATACTGAGTGTGGCTGAGCAAAACAGCAAGTTTGAAAATGTGTCAGTAGGAATTTACCTAACTGAAGTAAAGAAAATGAGAGAAAAACAACAGCAAACAAACTGAATAAAATATTCAAGAACTATGTCACAATTTCATAAAGTGTAACATAGTTATAATTGAAATATCAGAGGAGAAGAAAGAAAGAAGCAGAAGGGAAACTTGAAGAAATAATGGCTGAGAATTTTTCTAAACTAATGAGAGACAGCAAACCAGAATTTCAGAAATCTCTTTTTCTAATCAAGCAGGATAAACACCAGTCATCATCATCACCATCATTGTCATCATCATCTATACATAGGCATATCATATTCAAACTGTAGATAACAAAAGACAAAGTCTTGAAAGAAGTCAGATTTGAGGAACTGGAGGAATTTGCTTATAAATGAAATAATAGTTACACCTATCATCAGGAGACATGCAAATAAAAAGAATGTGGTGATATATTTAAAATATTGAAAGAAAAAAAGAGCATCAACCTAGAATTCTACACTGAGTGACATCATCCTTTAAAAGCTAAGAGAGGAAATCAAAATTTCTTCAGCCAAAATCTGAGGGAATTTTTCATCAGTAAACCTGATTTTCCAGATATATTACAAGAAGTTCTTCAGGAAAAAGAAAAAGCATATTGATCATAAACTTGGATTTACATTAACAAAAGTTTGGATATTGGTAAAAAGTTTTATGAAGGTAAAATAAAATCTTGTATTTTTATTATTAATTGGCCAAAACAATAACTATTTATTTAAATTAATAATAGTAATAACTTATTAATTATAATATATAAATAGATAGGGGAAATAAATAACAGCGAAGACATGATGTATAAGTGGAAAGAATTTGAAATACTCTGTTAAAAAA
>NW_016809527.1:117373-132296 GCF_001698545.2 Rhinopithecus bieti | reverse complement strand
AGGAAAAGAAAAGCATATTGATCATAAACTTGGATTTACATTAACAAAAGTTTGGATATTGGTAAAAGTTTTATGAAGGTAAAATAAAATCTTGTATTTTATTATTAATTGGCCAAAACAATAACTATTTATTTAAATTAATAATAGTAATAACTTATTAATTATAATATATAAATAGATAGGGGAAATAAATAACAGCGAAGACATGATGTATAAGTGGAAAGAATTTGAAATACTCTGTTAAAAAAATACACTATAGGCCTGGCCCAGTGGCTTATGCCTACTTATGCCTACAATCCCAGCACTTTGGGATGCCAAGGCAGACAGATCACCTGAGGTCAGAAGTTCGAGACCAGCCTGACCAACGTAGTATAACCCCATCTCTACTAAAAATACAAAAATTAGCCAGATTTGGTGGCACACACCTGTAATCCCAGCTACTTAGGAGGCTGAGGCAAGAGAATCGCTTGAACCTGGGAGGTGGAGTTTGCAGTAAGCCAAGATTGCGCCACTGCACTCTAGTCTGGGTGACAAAGTGAGACTCCATCTCAAAAAAAAAAAAAAAAAAATACACTATATGTGATGTGGTATGATGTTATCTGAATATAGATTTAGACTAGAGAAAGTTTAATTTGCAAATTCTAGAAAAACTACTATTTTCTAAAGAAGTATAATCCATATATTAACAGAGCAGAAAAAATGGAATAATATAAAATTCTCAATAAAAACCAAGAAGGCAATAAAAAAAGAGAGGGCAAAGAAAACATCAACAAATAAAAACTCTTACCGATACTATAAATGAATTTAACTATGTCGCTAATCAGCTTTAATATGAATGATATAATTACACCAATTAATTAACTTATTGGTGTAGATTTCAAAACAAGATCCAACTATATGTTGTCTACAAGAAACTAACTGAAAAAATCAAGACTCAGGCTCATAGTAAAAGGATGGAGAACAATATGGAGACTAACACTAATCAAAGAAAGAGTAGTTACATTAATTTTATACAAAGCAGATTTAAAAGCACAATAAAAAATATTATCACAGTTAAGGATGAGGATTACTTAAATTTGGGAAATTTGGTCAATTCCTCCAAAAGACATAATAATTCTAAACATGTATGCACCTAACAGCAGAGTCAAGTATATGTAAGAGTCAAAATATAAAAGACAAAAACTGTTAGAAGTAAGGAGTAAGAGTCATATCCACTATTATAATTTAAAATTCAACATTGTTTTTATTTTTTGTAATTGCTAGATAAATCAAGCAGAAAATTAGTAAGGATGTAGTTTACCTGTACAGCTAAATCAACTTGATCTTATTGACAATTCTAGAAAATCATGATAAAACTTTTGGCAAACTAATAACAGAGGCAAGATTCTTCAACTTGAAAAACAATGTCTACAAAACAAACAAACAACAACAAAAACAAAACCCACTACTGCTTTATGCTTAGAAGCTGGACACTTCTCTCCGAAAATGAGGAATGAATCAAGGATGTTCTTTCTCAGCACTCCTATTCAATATCATACTGCAGTTCCTAACAGTGCAATACTTAAGGAAATGATAAAAATTATATGAAGATTAGGAATGTACAAATAAAACTGTTCTTGTTTAGTAATAATGTAATTGTCTACATAGAAATTCCCCCAAGAATTGACAAAAACAACAGCAACAACAACACTCCTGGCTCTAATTAGTGAATATAGCAAGGTTGCAGAAAAAGGGTAATGTATAGAAATCAATTGATTTCCTATATACCAGGAATGGACAAGTGAAATTGGAAATACCACCACCACTGCATACACAGAAAAACTTTATAAATCTAACAAAATATCTATAAACTGATTAAACAATTTAAAGAAGATATAAATAAATGGAGAAATGTTCAGTGTTCATGAACAGAACAGCTCAATGTTATTATGATGTAAGTGCATCTCAGTTTGATCTACAGAGTCATTGCATTCTCAATCAACATCTCAATAAGCCATTTTATAAGTATTAACAAACTTGTTCTAAAATTATACAGAAAGACAAAGGCCCTAGAATATCCAACACAATATTGACCAAGAATAAATTTAAAGAACCCATACACTGAACTTTAAGGCTTATACAACTTAAGTAACCAAGAAAGCACGGTATTCATGAGAAAAAAATCTCCATAGGTCAATAGAATAGAATATACTGCCCAGAAATTGATTTATACAAATGAAGTCAACTGACCTTTAACAAAGACACAAAAAAAAAATTTAGTGAAGAAAATATGCTTTTTTTCAACAAGTTGTGCTGGAATAAATGACATTCACGTGCCAGTAAATAAATCAATATCTGATAAAGCAGTTCTGTCCACAATCTTAAAAAAAAAAAAAAAAAAACACTTAAAACTCAACCCAAACAAATTGAGATAGAAAGTTAAAACAACAGTGAGATGCTCCTTTATAGACCAAGGTTGGAAAGAAGTAAAGATGGATGTGACTATTAATGGGTTTCTTTTGAGGGGTGATAAAAATATTCTAGAATTAGACAGTGCTGATGGTTGTATAATTCCTTGAATGTATAACAAATGCTGAATTGTATATTTTAAATTCATTAATTGTATGGTATATGAATCATATCTCAATAAAACTGTTTAATTTTATTTTTTAAATTTTGTAATGTTTGTTTTAGATTCAAGGGTGCATGTGCTGGTTTGTTATACAGGTAAACTTGTGTCTTGGGAGTTTGTTGTACAGATTATTTCGTTATCTAGATACTAAGCCTAGTACCTAATAGTTATTTTTCCTGCTCCTCTTCCTCCTCCCACCATCCACCCTCAAGGAGGCCCCAATGTCTGTTGTTCCTCTCCTTGTGCCCATAAGTTCTCATAATTTAGATCCCACTACAAGTGAGAGCATGTAGTATTTGGTTTTCTGTTCCTGCATCAGTTTGCTAAGGATAATGACCTCTAGCTCCATCCATGTTCCCGCAAAAGATACAATCTCATTTTTTTTTTATGGTTGCCCAGTATTCCATAATGTATATATACATTTTCTTTATCCAGTCTATCATTGATGAGCATTAAGGTTGATTACATGTCTTTGCTATTGTGACTAGTGCTGCAATGAACATTCATGTGCATATGTCTTTATGGTAGAATGATTCATATCCCTCTGGGTATATACCCAGTAATAGGATTGCTGGGTCAAATGGTAGTTTTGTTTTTAGCTCTTTCAGGAATTGCCATACTGCTTTCCACAGTAGTTGTATTAAACTCCTGGCAACAGTGTATAAGTGTTCTGTTTTTGCCAAATCTTACCAGAATCTGTTATAATTATTTTTTTGACTTTTTAGTAATAGCCATTCTGACTGGGTGTGAGGTGGTATCACTTTGTGGTTTTGCTTCATCCCTGAGATGCAGGATTAGTTCAACATATGTAAATCAATAAATGTGATTCATCACATTAACAGAGCTAAAGACAAAAAGCACATGATTATCTCAATAGATGTAAGAAAGGTTTTTAATAAAATTCAACATTTCTTCATGTTAAAAACTCTCAACAAACTAGGTATTGAAGGAACATACTTCAAAATAATAAGAGCTGTCTATAACAAACCCACAACCAACATTACACTTAATGGGGGAAAAGTTAGAAGCACTCCCCTTGAAAACTGACACAAGACAAAGAGGCTCTGTTTCACCACTCCTATTCAATGTAGTATTGGAAGTCCTGGACAGAACCATGAGGCAAAAGAAAGAATTAAAGGTCATCCAGACAGGAAGAGAAGACGTCAAACTATCCTTGTTGGCAGACTACATGACTATATATCTAGAAAACCTCATAATCTCAGCCCAAATGCTCCTTCAGCTGTTAAACAACTTCAGTAAAATTTCAGCATACAAAATCAAGGTACAGAAATCATTAGCATTCCTATACAGCAGCAACAGCCAAGCCAAGTCCTATACAGCAACAACAGCCAAGCCAAGAGCCAAAGCAGGAATACAATTCCATTCATAATTGCCACACACACAAAAAAAATTAAAATTCCTGGGAATACAGCTAACTGAGGTAGGTAAAAGATCTCTACAAAAAGAATGACAAAACACTGCTGAAAGAATCAGAGATGACACAAACAAATGGAAAAACATCCCATACTCATAGATAGAAATAATCAATATTATTTGGCCATACTGCCCAAAGCAATTTATACATTCAATGCTTTTCCTACCAAACTACCATGACAGTCTTCACAGAACTAGAAAAACCTATTTTAAAAGTCATATGGAACCAAAAAAAGCCTAAATAGCCAAAGAAATCCTAAGCAAAAGAACAAAGCTGGGGGCATCACATTACCTGACTTCAAGCTATACTACTGGGTTATCGTAATCAGAAGAGCATGGTACTGGTACAAAAACAGACATGTAGACCAATGGGACAGAATAGAGAGCCCAGAGAGAATGTTACACACCTACAACCACCTGATATTTGACAAAGCTGGCAAAAATAAGCGATGGGGAAAGGACTTCATATTCAATAAAATGTGCTGGGATAACTGACGAGCCATATACAGAAGATACAAACTGGACCCCTTCCTTACACCATATACAAAAATCAACTCAAGAGGGATTAAAGACTTAAATGCAGAACCCAAAACTATAAAAATCCTAGAAGACAACCTAGGCAATGCCATCCTGGACACAGGAATGGGTAAAGATTTTACGATAAAGACACCAAAAGCAATTACAACAAATGCAAAAATTCACAAATGGAATCTAATTAAACTTAAGACTTTCTGCATAGCAAAATAAACTATCAATAGAGTTAACAGACAACCCACAGAATGAGAGAAGATGTTTGCAAACTATGCATCTGACAAAAGTCTAATATTCAGCATCTATAAGGAACTAAAATTTGCAAGAAAAAAAGCTGGATTTTTTTTAAAGAAAATGAAGTTTGTTTTAAGCTTTCACAATAGTGTCTATCACTGTAGATAATTTTTTTTTTTGTTATTGTCTACATCATAATCAGGTTTATTCTGACTGATACACCAATGTACCCAAGAATGAAATCCTTGGGTGAAAGAACATGAGTATATCATTTCAATAAGTATTATGAAACATCTGCCCCATGTTACATTCCCCCACAGTGGTGCATAAAGGGTATTGACTCTAAATTCTTACCACCATTTAACATTGTCTCATTTTATGACTCTTGAATATCTGATATGTGTAAAGACAAATCTCATTATTGTTTTATATCATTTTTAAAGTTCATAACTAGGTTAAGCATATTTTAATATATTTTAGCCATTTGAGTTTTAGTTTCTCTAAAATAACAATGCTATTTACCCATTTATCAAGTGAGTTTACCTTTTATAACTTAGTGATTTTAAGGATAATCTTAATATTTATAAGTTGTATATTTTAGAGACTTAAAATAACTATTTTAAGTGATTTTGTTAATTTTATTGTGCTTTCCATTTTTTTGAGATATAATGATGAGTAAACATTGTATATTCTTAAGGTGTGAAGTGTGTTGTTTTGATATATGTATACATTGTGAAATGATTACCACAATTATCACATTCATCACCTCATGTAATTATTGTGTGTGTGTGTATGTGTGTGTGTGTGGTGAGAACACTTAAGATCTATTCTGAGCAAATTTCAAGGACATAAAATATTATTTTTTAATTCCACATCAGTGAGATTATACAGTATTTCTATTCTGCATTTGGCTTATTTCACTTAGTGTAGTGTACTATGGATTCATCCACATTGTCACATCTGCAGGAATTCCTTGTTTTTATTATGGCTGAATAATATTTATATGTGAGTAACATTCACACATATATATTATATATATATTTATGTATATAATATACATGTATATATTATATATATATATATAGAGAGAGAGAGTCTCATTTTCTTCATTCATCCATTGACAGACACTTGGGCTATTTCCATATCTTGGCTACTGTAAATAAGGCTGCAATGAACACAGGAGTGAAATATCTATTTGAGATGCTGGTACTTTGGATATCTAACCAGAAGTAAAAATCCTTGATTATACAGTACTTTTATTTTCAGTTTCGTGAGGGACCTCCAGGCTGTCTTTCATAAAGCTTTGACTAATTTAAAATTCTACCAACAGTGTACAAACCTTACCTTTTCTCCATTTCCTCTCCAACACTTGTTAGTATACGATTTTAAAATAAGCCGCTTTCTACCATATGTAAGGTGATATCTTATTGTTTTTATCTGTAGTTCTCCAATGATCAGTGAAGTTGAACATCTTTGTGTATTCTTATTGGCCATTTGTATGTGTTTAAAAGCACATAACTATTTGCTTCCTTTGCCCATTTTATTAATATAATTGGATTACTTGATTTTGTTGCTATTGAGTTGTATGAATTCCTTATATATTTTATATACTAGCCCCCATCAAATATACAGTTTGCAAATATTTTCTTCCATTCCATAAGTTGCCTTTTCATCTTATTATTTCCTTTGCTATGCAGAAACTTGTAAATTTGATGTAGTCCCATTTGTTTATTTTTGCTTCTGTTGCCTTTGTTTTTGAAGACATGTTCATACAACTGACAAGATTAATGCCAAGATCTCTAGATCTCTATGTTTTTTTCTAGGAGTTTTATGATTTTAGGTCTTACTTTTAAATATTTAATTCTTTTTGAGTTTATTTTTTGTGTATGGTATAAGAGAAGGGTCCAATTTTATTATTTTGCATGTGGATATCCAGTTTTCCCAACATCACTTATTGAAGAGACTATGATTTCCCCATTGTGTATTGTTAGCATCTCTTCAAAGGTTACTTCACTTTATAAGTTTAAGTTTATTTCCGGACTCTCTGTTCTGTTGCATTGCACCATGTGTCTGCTTTTATGCTAGCACCACATTGTTTTGATTACTATATCTTAATTTACTTTGAAATTAGAAAATGTGATGCTCCCAGCTTTGTTTATCTTCTAAAGATTGCTTTAGCTATTGGGATTTTTTGTGGCAACATATAAAGTTAGGAATTTTTTCCTATTTACATAAAAAATCATTGAAATTTTGATAGAAATTGCATTGAATCTGCAGATCCTTTTGGGTAGTGTGGACATTTTAACAATATTAATTCTTTCAATTCATAAACACTGTTCATAAATAGTTTCATTTATTTGTGTCTTCTTCAAGTTGTTTCATCAATATTTTACAAGTTTCAGTCTATAAATCTCTCACTTCCTAAATTAAATCTATTTCTAAGTGTTTTTTATGCCACTATAAAGGTAATTTTCTTAATTTATTTTTCAGATACATTATTCCTAGCATATAGAAGCACAATTGATTTTTTATGTTGATTTTGTATCTTACAAATTTACTGTATTTGTTTACTAGTTCTAACAATTTTTTCATGGTGTATTTATGATTTTCTTAATAAAAGCTCATGTCATGGCCAGGTGCAGTGGCTCATGCCTATATTTCCAGCATTTTGGGAGGCCAAGGTGGGAGGATCTCTTGAGGCCAGAAGTTCGAAGCCACCCTGGTCATGATAGCAAGACCCTGTTTCTACAAAAAAGTACAAAAATTAACTAGACATGGTGGCGCATGCTTGTAGTCTCACCTACTCAGGAGGCTGAGATGGGAGGATTGCTGGAACCCAGGTGATCAAGGCTGCCATGAGCCAAGATTGCACCACTGCATTCCAGCCGGGGTGACAGAGAAAGACCCCAGGATCATGTCATCTGCAGAGTCTACTTTATTTTTTCCTCTCTTGTTTGGGCAACTCTTATCATTTTTTCTTGCCTAAAAGTTGTGGCTAGAACTTCTAGTACTGTGCTGAATAGAAATGGTCAGAACAGGTATTGTTGTCTTGTTCCTGATTTTACATAAAAAGATTTCAGTTTTTTACCATTGAGTATAATGTTACCTGTGGGCTTGTTATATATGACCCTTATTTTGTTGAGGACAATTCCTTCCATAATGAATTTGTGGAGAGTTTTATTATAAAATGATGTTGAATTTTATTAAATGTGTTTTCTCCATTGATTGAGATGATCATATGATCTTTTTGTCTTTTGTTCTGTTAATGTGGTATATCACACTCACTGATATGTATAAGTTGACTATTCTTGCATCTCAGAGATAAATTCTACTTGGTTATGGTGAATAATTATTTTAATGTGCTGTTGTATTTGATTTGCTTGTATTTTGTTACAAATTTTCACATCTATGTTCAGCTTATAGTTTTCACGTAGTATTCTTGTCTGGCTTTGGTATCAGAGTAACACTGGCCTCATAAGATTGTTTGGAAATGACTCCTCCTCTTGCTTTTAATTTTGAGAAAGTATAGGATCCCCTAGTTCCTACACATTTTTCACTATACTATGTGAGAAATACAGAGTGCCTTAAGCCAGCTGCATATTTTCCCTGTGGATTGAATCAAAGCTGGGGCCTTGAAAATTCCAAGGCACTGATAATCTTGTTTAACTTTTTGCTTTAAACACTGAAAAATCAACCATGTTGTTAAACACCTAGAAGTTAGCCCTGCCTCCCCAGCCACATTCCATAAACCCTCAAATAAACTTCATAATTGGACTTCTTTGTTGAAGACAAACTTAATTAAGAGAGAGCATTCTCTATCTCATTGTCCATCAAAAGGACATGCTGTAGCCCCCTTTGTACATAAGTTACCTTAATAAATACTTTGGGCTGATCCTTCTGGCATTTAGTGATTTTTTTTTTTTTTTTTTTTTTTTTGCAATCCCAGCAAGCCCTATCATGGGATGGTTGGAGACAGTTCTTTGTGGGGACTTTCCCTCCACCACTTCTGGGGTAACTCCTGCACAGATTTAGCTGAACAGAGCAGAAGGATTGGTGGTAATTATTTTGTTTAACATTTGGTACAAATTCATCTGTGAAGTAATCTGGTTCTGGACTTTTATTTGTCGGAAAATTTTTTGATTACTGATTTCATCTCCTTTACTGTTACTGTCTCTTCATATTTTCTGTTTATTTATGATTGCATTGTAGGTTGGAAGTTTCCAGAAATTTTTACATTTCTTAAAAGATATCCAATTTGTCAGCATATACTTTTGTATTGTAGTTCCTTATAATCTTTCATATTTCTGGGTTATCAATTGCAAGGTCTCTTATTTTTTATTTTATTTACTTCAGTCTTCACTCCTTTATTCTAAGCCTATTAATGGGTTGTCAATTTTGTTTAACTTTTCAAAAAACAACTCAATTTTATTAATCCTTTCTATTGTTTTTCTGGTCTCAACTTCTAATCAGCTACACTATATCTTTTGATTGGGAAGACAAGTCAGGCTGTGCCTGGTGGCTTACCCCTGTAATCCGAGCACTTTGGGAGGCTGAAGCAGGTGAATCACTTGAGGTCAAGAGTTCAAGACCAGCCTGGCCAACTCGGTGAAATCCTGTCGCTACTAAAAATACAAAAATTAACCAGACATGGTGGCAGGCACCTGTAATCCCAGCTACTGAGGAGGCTGAGGCAGGAGAAGCGCTTCAGCCCAGGAGGCCGAGGGTGTAGTAAGCTGAGATCACGCCACTGCACTCCAATCTTGGCAACAGAGTGAGACTCCGTCTCAGAAAAAAAAAAAGAAAAGAAAAGGAAAGACAAGTCCAATTACATTCAATGTTATTGTTGATAAGTAAAAATTTACTACTGCCATTATATTTGCTTTCTGGTTGTTTTGTGGTCTTCTTTTCCTTCTTTCCTTCCTTCCTGTGAAGATGATTTTTTCTGATGGCATGTTTTAATTACTTGCTTTTTTTTTTTTTTTTTTGAGATGGTGTCTTGCTCTGTCGCCCAGTGTGGAGTGCAGTGGCGCAATCTCGGCTCACTGCAAGCTCCGCCTCCTGGGTTCACGCCATTCTCCTGCCTCAGGCTCCCAAGTAGCTGGGACTACAGGTGTCCACCACCAAGCTCGGCTAAATTTTTTTGTGTTTTTAGTAGAGTCGGGGTTTCACCGTGTTAGCCAGGATGGTCTCGATCTCCTGACCTTGTGATCCGCCCGCCTTGGCCTCTGAAAGTGCCAGGTTTACAGGCATGAGCCACCATAATTATTTGCTTTTTATTTTTTGTGTATCTGTTGTAGATTTTTTATTTGAGGCTATCATGAGGTTTGCAAATAAAATATTATAACCTATTATTTTCAACTGATGACAGCACTGACTGCAAAAGCAAACTAACAAACAAGAGAAAACTAAGAACTCTACACTTTAACTCCATCCTCACCACTTTTAAATTATTTGTTGTTTGTATTTACATCTTATTATACTTCCTGTCTTGAAAAGGCGTGGTAGTTATTATTTTTGTTAGGTTCATCTTTGAATCTTTCTACTCAAGATGTGAGTAGTTTACATACAATTACAGTGTTATAATATTCTGTGTTTATGTTCTTACTAGTACCCGTACGTTTTGTATCTTCAGATGATATCTTATTGAATATTAACATCTTTTTTCTTTCAGATTAAAGAACTCTCTTTAGCATTTTTATAGGACAGGTCTGTTGTTGGCAAAATCCCTCAGCTTTGGTTTGTCTGGGAAGACTTTATTTCTCCTTCATGTTTTAAGGGTATTTTTGCTGGATATACTATTCTAGAATAAAAGATTTTTCTCTCTTCAGCACTTTAAATATGTCATGCTGCTCTCTCAGCATCAGAAGACTGCTGGCAAATGTACTGAAGTTCCTTTCTATGCTATTTGTTTCTTTTCTATTGTTGATTTTAGGATCTTTTCTTTATCCTTGACCTTTGGGAGTTGATTATTAAATATCTTGAGGTACTAGTATTTGGATTAAATCTGCTTGGTGTTCCCTAACTTTCTTGTACTTGAATATTGACATATTTCTCTAGGTTTGGGAAATTATCTGTTATTATCCTTTTGAATGACCTTTCTATCCCAATGTCTCTCTACTTCCTCTTTAAGGCAACAACCCTTAGATTTTCTCTTTTGAGGCTATTTTTCTGGTTCTTGTAGGCATGTTTATTCTTTTGTAATCTTTTTTCTTGCATCTCTTCTGACTGTGTTTTCAAATAGCCTGTCTTCAAGCTCACTAATTCTTTCTTCTTAATCAATTCTGCTTTGGAGAGACTCTGATGAATTCTTCAGTACGTCACATTCATTTTTCAGCTCCTGAATTTCTGCTTGATTTTTTGAAATCATTCCAATTTCTTTGTTAAATTTGTCTGATAGGATCTGAAATTCCTTATTTGCATTATCATGAATTTTGTTGAGCTTTCTCAAAATGGTTATTTTGAATTATTGGTGTGGAAGGTCTCATATCTCTATCATTGCAGGATTATTCACTGGTGACTTATTTAGTTTGTTTGGTGAGGTCCTGTTCTCCTGAATGGCCTTGATGCTTATGGATGTTCATCAATGTCTGAGCATTAAGGAATCAGGTATTTATTGTAGCATTCATAGTCTATGCTTGTTGCTACTCATCCTTAGGAAAGTTTTCCAAGTATTCAAAGAGAAGTGAGTATTGTGATCTAAAACTTTGGTCACTGCAGCCATATCTGCATTACAGGGCACCCCAAGCCCAGTAACACTATAACTTCTGCCAACTTGTAAAGGTACTACTACCGTGGTGGTCTTAGATAACATCTGGGAGAGTTCCTTGGATCACCAGGCAGAGACTCTTATTCTCTTCTATTACTTTTTCTCAAACAAACAAAGGCTCTGTCTCCATGCTGAGCTGTTTGGAGCTGGAGGACAGGTAACACAAGCACCCTTGTGGTCACAACTACTGAGACTGGGCTGCGTCAGACCTGAAGCCAGTATAGTACTGGGTCTCACTGCCTGGCTACTGCTGATGTGCATTCAAGGCCTAAGGGCTCTTTGCTCAGCAGGTGGTAAATCCAGCCAGACTTGTTTCCTTCCCTTTAGGATGATGAGTTCTTCTCCTGGTCTGGGAGGCAGGGTCTGGAGTCAGGAATCTACTTGGTGCTCTATCCTACTGCAGCTGACCTGGCACCCAAGCTGTAAAACAAAGTTCCTCTCAATCTTTCCTCTGCTTTCCTCAAGGATAAGGAGTCTCTCACTATGGCCACTACAGCTGGGAATGTGCTGGGTCATGCTGAAGCCAGCACAGCATTGTCTCACCCAAAGTCCATGGCAAAAATTGTCTGGCTACTGCTGGTGTTTATTCAAGGCCAAAGGACTTTTTAGTCAGTGGTGATAAATCCTGTCAGAACTGGGTCCTTCCTTTCAAGAAGATGGGTTCACTTCTGGCTTAGCATGTGTCTAGAAATGTCATCTAGGAGCTAGATCCTTGAATGTGGGACTTAGGACTCTGACTGGTATCCTGTTCTACTATGGCTGAGTTGGTATCCACACTGCAAGAGAAAGTCTTCTTTATTCTTCCCTCTCCTCCAGTAGAAAAAAGAAGTCTCTCCCAGCACTGTGAACTGCACTGCTTGGGGTTGGAGGAGGGATGGCACAAGCATTCTCCTGTCCACCTTAGCTGGTATCTCACTAGGTCTCATACACGCCAAGCCTGCTGGCTCTGAGCACAGCAAAGTACTGGGATTTGCCCAGGAATTTTAGTCTTTGTGGCCTACATTGCCTTTCAAGTGTATTTAGGACCTCAGATTGCTTTAGCCCATGGTAGTGCAGCTAGCCAGAACTCAGGTTCTGACTGCTGGGAGGGACATTTCCCCTCTGGCTAGGGTTAGTTTAATGCTACCTCAGTGGGCCCCAGCTGAATTCTGCCCAGTACAGCTTTCCACTGTGACAGGCAACATCTAGTTCCAATGCAAAGCCCCACAGTCACTATGCTGTCCCTCTCTCAAGCACATAGATTCTCTCTCCATGCCATGTGGCTGTTGCCAGCGGATGAGGGAGTGTTGATGTTGGCAATTCAAGACTGTCTCTTCTACCTAACTTAATGCCTCTTCTCTTGATAGGATGCTAAAATCAGGTATTTTGACCACTCACTTGATTTTTAGTTCTTGGTGTTCCAACAGAGGGTGCAATCACTGGAGGATTCTATTTGGCTCTTTTGCTCTGTGGTGTTCCTTCATCTGTTTCATTTATGCTCTGATTGTTGGTATTTCCTTCTTTCTGTTAAATTTAGGCACAGTTTTCCTTTATCTAGTTTCTTGAACTATAAAGTTAGGTTATTTATTTGCAATCTTTTATTTTTCTTAATATGGATGTTTATAACTACAAGCTTCCCTTGCTTTTATTGCATCCTATAAGTTTTGGTATATTATGTTTCCATATTGTTTGCTTCAAACTATTTTTAATTCCCTTTTGATTTCATCTTTGACCCATTGGCTGTCAAGAGTGTGGTTAATTTCCATATATTTTCATAATTTATCTATTGGTTTGCTTGTGTCCCATAAGTCCCATAGTCTTTCTTCACTCTTTTTGTTCTTTTTTTCTTCCTCTGACTGAATAATTCTAAAAAACTTGTATTCACATTTTCAGATTCTTTCATTTGATCAAGCCTGCTATTGAAGCTTGTTATTGCATTTTTAATTTTATTCATTCAATTTTCAGTTCAGGATTTTTTATTGGTTCTTATTCACGATTTCTCTTTGCTGAATTTCTAATTTTCTTTTTTTTCTCTCTTTATTATACTTTAACTTCTAGGGTACATGGGCACAATGTGCAGGTTTGTTACATATGTATACATGTGCCATGTTGGTGTGCTGCACCCACTAACTCGTCATTTACATTAGGTGTATCTCCTAATGCTATCCCTCCCCCCTACCCCCACCACACCACAGGCCCCAGTGTATGATGTTCCCCACCCTGTGTCCAAGTGTTCTCATAGTTCAGTTCCCACTTATGAGTCAGAACATGCGGTGTTTGGTTTTCCATCCTTGTGATAGTTTGCTCAGAATGATGTTTTCCAGATTCATCCATATCCCAACAAAGGACATGAACTCATCCTTTTTATGGCTGCACAGTATTCCATGGTATATACGTGCCACATTTTCTTAATCCAGTCTATCATTGATGGACATTTGGGTTTGTTCCAAGTCTTTGCTATTGTGAATAGTGCTGCAATAAACATACATGTACATGTGTCTTTAGAGCAGCATGATTTATAATCCTTTGGGTATATACCCAGTAAAGGGATGGCTGGGTCAAACGGTATTTTGAGTTCTAGATCCTTGAAGAATCGCCACACTGTCTTCCACAATGGTTGAACTAGTTTACAATCCCATCAACAGTGTAAAAGTGTTCCTATTTCTCCACATCCTCTCCAGCACCTGTTGTTTCCTGACTTTTTAAAGGTCACCGTTCTGACTGGTGTTAGATGGTATCTCATTGTGGTTTTGATTTGCATTTCTCCGATGGCCAGTGATGATGAGCATTTTTTCATGTGCCTGTTGGCTGCATAAATGTCTTCTTTTGAGAAGTGACTGTTCGTATCCTTTACCCACTTTTTGATGGGGTTAATTTTTTCTTGTAAATTTGTTTAAGTTCTCTGTAGATTCTGGATATTAGCCCTTTGTCAGATGGGTAGACTGTAATAATTTTCTCCCATTCTGTAGGTTGCCTGTTCACTCTGATGGTAGTTTCTTTTGTTGTGCAGAAGCTCTTTAGTTTAATTAGATCCCATTTGTCAATTTTGGCTTCTGCTGCCATTGTTTTTGGTGTTTTAATCATGAAGTCCTTGCCCATGCCTATGTCCTGAATGGTATTTCCTAGGTTTTCTTTCAGGGTTTTTATGGTTCTAGGTCTAACATTTAAGTCTTTAAACCATCTTGAATTAATTTTTGTATAAGATGTAAGGAAGGGATCTAGTTTCAGCCTTCTACGTATGGCTAGCTAGTTTTCCTAGCACCATTTATCAAATAGGGAATCCTTTCCCTATTTCTTGTTTTTGTCAGGTTTGTCAAAGATCAGATGGCTGTAGATGTGTGGTGCTATTTCTGAGGCCTCTGTTCTGT